>NC_060198.1:41470212-41522712 GCF_021184085.1 Oncorhynchus gorbuscha | reverse complement strand
CACAGGAGATATTATCTGAGATATCCAAACAGAATACAGAGTAGAGTAGAGGATATATCACACTGTGAACAGAGCCTATACATCAAGCCATAGTACACGCCATGGGCCTTCACTGTGATAAATATTCACCAGGCCTTAACAATGTTTGAAGATGGTACAAAAATAATACTTTTCACTGGTTATCCCAGTGGGACTTAGATGCATTGGGTGTTTAAAGTAAACAGCTTATCTTTGGACATGTAATTTATCAGGGGATCAACTCAGTCCCTGATTGAATTAGTGTTTTCATTAAGACAGAGGGCCACCCTCCTCGGTGCGTAATGAGAAGCAGACCAGTGAAGAAACTGAAGCCTCCAGGACTGCTCTACTGTATGAGACTCAGCGCACACACACACACACACACACACACACACACACACACACACACACACACACACACACACACACACACACACACACACACACACACACACACACACACACACACACACACACACACACACACACACACACACACACACACACACACACACACACACACACACACACACACCACACCTGACAACAACCTGTCCTGTTTTTCAGCTCTACTGTCCTGGCAGCAGGTTTCAGTGTTTACAGGGAAAGATAGAGAGGGAGACCGAGAGAGAGAGACAGAGAGCGAGATGGAGATGGAGAGAGCCACAGACATAGAGAGACACTCATCTCTACCCCATAGATTGAGACACTTAACTCAGAGACAAAGAGGTCCAGACCCTCCTCAGGGAGCCGTTCACTGAATGGAACAGAGACACAGAGAAAATGGAATGTGTGTGCATGAATGAATGCATGTGTATGGCAGATTGAAACACATATCAATACATCTAAGTGACCAGCTGTGCAGCGACACACACACACACACACACACACACACACACACACACACACACACACACACACACACACACACACACACACACACACACACACACACACACACACACACACACACACACACACACACACACACACACACACACACACACACACAGCAGCATCATAAACCCTAAAGGGTGTATATTCAGGCTCATTAGTGGTCAGGTAGGGGGGGACTAAAAGGAAAGGGGCACAGGCCATTACAGGAAGTACCTGCATCTCACTCCGCTGCCCACCACTCTATTCCACCTCCCCCATCCCCCATCCTCTATCCTCTCACCCATCCCATTCACGTAGAAGAACCTCTATACCATCTCCTTAAAAGCTCTCTCTGCCTTATCAGTGGGGAGAGAGGGTGGGGGTCTGCAGTGGGGAGAGAGGGGTAAAGTGGTCTGAGGAGAAAACTGCAGCAGTGACTCAGCCTCAGCACTCTAGTGAGTAACACAGGCTTGCCAGGCCTATTATCAGTACAACAAGGGTGTAGGCTGAGTTAGAAAGAGGGATGACGGAAACAACCAGAGAATCAGTCAAATGTCCTACAATGAGTCTTATGATGGCCATTATGGTCTAAAGAGTTACAGTATACAGATGTGATGCTCATCCACAGAATAGTAGGAGAGAAGTGGGCATGAAGACCAATCCAGTACTTGACTCAGAGGGGAGTAACTGTATGTGTCCCTGTGTGTCACAACGGTCTCTGGCAAATTAATCGTATGACATTCTAACGTGAAATGGAGTGTGGTGGCGTGTGGTCCACATACTGTGCTATCAGAAAGTATTCAGGCCCTTTGACTTTTTCCACATTTTGTTACATTACAGCCTTATTCTAAAATTAATTACATCGGAATTAAAACAAAAAAATTCCCCCTTTTTTCCCTCATTAATCTACACACAATGTTTTCAATCAGGCCTCTTCTCTTTAGTTCCAATCTCTCAGTCAGGCTCGGCATCGGTCATCATAATATCACACAACAGAGTCTGGGAGAGAGTACACAGAACATCCCTTTTCCCCACCAATCCTAAAGGGGAAAGCCCAGTGCCAACGCAGCATTGTTCCTAATCCCGAAACAAAGACAGTGAGGAACAGGGGTTTTCATTTAAAAAAAGGACCCATGTGGCCATGCTTATAGATGATAAACACACTGATACACACAGAGACACCACACAGCCAGCGGCATTTCATCCCTCACCACGGACTGTCCTGCCACAGCATCCCACGGTCGGAGGGCTAGAGTTGAGGTGGTTAGGAGGATTACTGGGACAACGGATTGGAAACATCTGTAATGCTGTTTCACACGTGTCTCCACTGTACATGCAAGAGTAGAAGTATGTGTGTGATAATGTACTGCGCTATACTGCATGAGGTGGTCCACCAAAGAGTGTGTGTGTGATAATGTACTGCGCTATACTGCATGAGGTGGTCCACCAAAGAGTGTGTGTGTGATAATGTACTGCGCTATACTGCATGAGGTGGTCCACCAAAGAGTGTGTGTGTGATAATGTACTGCGCTATACTGCATGAGGTGGTCCACCAAAGAGTGTGTGTGTGATAATGTACTGCGCTATACTGCATAAGGTGGTCCACCAAAGAGTGTGTGTGTGATAATGTACTGCGCTATACTGCGTGAGGTGGTCCACCAAAGAGTGTGTGTGTGATAATGTACTGCGCTATACTGCATGAGGTGGTCCACCAAAGAGTGTGTGTGTGATAATGTACTGCGCTATACTGCGTGAGGTGGTCCACCAAAGAGTGTGTGTGTGATAATGTACTGCGCTATACTGCGTGAGGTGGTCCACCAAAGAGTATGTGTGTGATAATGTACTGCGCTATACTGCATGATGTGGTCCACCAAAGAGTGTGTGTGTGATAATGTACTGCGCTATACTGCATGAGGTGGTCCACCAAAGAGTATGTGTGTGATAATGTACTGCGCTATACTGCATGAGGTGGTCCACCAAAGAGTATGTGTGTGATAATGTACTGCGCTATACTGCATGAGGTGGTCCACCAAAGAGTGTGTGTGTGTGTGAATGTGACTTATATCAAACTGACTTTTAGAATAAATGAACATACGTGAGGGAGAGCTGGTACAGTAAGATGGTGAGGAAAGGGAGTGGCTGCATCCTCCTCTCTTCCATAAATACTTAACAGACAAACAAACCCCCAGGTCAATGCAGCCTAATTCTCTCTCACCGCTGCCTGCCCCTGCTTGGCTGTAGTGCTGCCAGCCTGGTGCTAGTGGGGCCAGCATCACACTGTGATGAATGATCCAGCTCTGCAGCTGAGGGCTGGCAGTAGCCCAGGGTGACTCACCATGCCTCTCTATCTACGGGCACTGTGCCCCCCTCCCCACGTTGCCTGGCCCCGGGCATCTGCACCCCCTATTCCCCCGGCAGATTAGTCAGAGAGGCCGCTCTGAAGGAAGAAAGAATAAAAGAAAGAGGAAATTCATGAAATGAAAGTGCAGCCAGCCACCAGGAGCCTGCTGAGAGTACACTGATGGCACACCTGATATGATTTAGGGGTTTTCATCTAGGAAAGGAACTATGCTTTTTATACACACACGTGTGTGTATATATATGAGAGAGAGAGAGAAAGAGAGAGATGTGAGCTGAGAGAGAGAGATGTGAGCTGAGAGAGAGAGAGAGATGTGAGCTGAAAGAGAGAGCGAAAGAGAGAGATGTGAGCTGAGAGAGAGAGTGAGAAGAGAGAGAGGTAGAGAGAGAGAGATAGAGAGAGAGAGGTAGAGAGAGATAGAGAGATGTGAGCTGAAAGAGAGAGCGAGAGAGAGAGGTAGAGAGAGAGAGAGAGAGGTAGAGAGAGAGAGAGAGAGACAGAGAGAGAGAGGGAGAGATGTGAGCTGAAAGAGAGAGCGAAAGAGAGAGATGTGAGCTGAGAGAGAGAGTGAGAAGAGAGAGAGGTAGAGAGAGAGAGATAGAGAGAGAGAGGTAGAGAGAGATAGAGAGATGTGAGCTGAGAGAGAGCGAGAGAGAGAGGTAGAGAGAGAGAGAGGTAGAGAGAGAGAGAGAAAGAGAGAGAGACAGAGAGAGACAGAGAGAGAGAGATGTGAGCTGAAAGAGAGAGCGAGAGAGAGATGTGAGCTGAGAGAGACAGCGAGAGAGAGAGCGAGAGAGAGAGGTAGAGAGAGAGAGAGAGAGAGAGAGAGAGAGAGAGAGAGAGAGAGAGAGAGAGAGAGAGAGAGAGAGGGAGAGAGAGCGAGAGAGAGAGAGAGAGAGATGTGAGCTGAGAGAGAGAGAGAGAGAGAGAGAGAGAGAGAGAGAGAGAGAGAGAGAGAGAGAGAGAAAGAGGTAGAGAGAGAGAAAGAGGTAGAGAGAGAGAGAGAGAGGTAGAGAGAGAGAGAGAGAGAGAGATGGAGAGAGAGAGAGAGAGTTAGAGAGAGGTAGAGAGAGAGAGAGAGAGAGAGAGAGAGAGAGAGAGAGAGAGAGAGAGAGAGAGAGAGAGCTGGTTAAAGGACTAATGTTAACACCTGTCACCTGTCTTTGTGCTGAGCCTGACTCCAGTTGTTGTATTTCCTCCCTCCCTCCCTCCCTCACACACACACACACACACACACACACACACAGCATCAAAGTGTCAAACTAGACTGGGTGACCTCTTCCACATGTCTAACATTATGAAACAGGTTTTGAATCAAATCAATTCAAATCAAATGTTATTGGTCACATACACATGGTTAGCAGATGTTAATGCAAGTGAGAGACTGACTATGGAGAAGGAATGTTCATTATGTCTGTGTTGACTGAATGACCCTTATGTCTGAACTATGACACATCTTGAAGCCTGTTGGAGAGGAGGAAGCTGGTCCATAACATGTCTCAGTGTGGTTTCATTCTAAGGTTATGGGTCATTCAGCTGGTCTACATGGTCCATAACATGTCTCAGTGTGGTTTCATTCTCAGGTTATGGGTCATTCAGCTGGTCTACATGGTCCATAACATGTCTCAGTGTGTTTCATTCTCAGGTTATGGGTCATTCAGCTGGTCTACATGGTCCATAACATGTCTCAGTGTGGTTTCATTCTCAGGTTATGGGTCATTCAGCTGGTCTACATGGTCCATAACATACACTTGGTTAGCAGATTATTTTATTTCCTTCACACAGACCCTCTTTCTCAAACCCCCACATGCATGAACGTACCAGCGTTCTCACACATCCAAACAGGCATGGAGGCACTACAGAACAATTGTGGCAAGGCGAGTCGAAGTTGACAGCCAGGCTTGGACAAAGGTAAATTAATATTTTAAGAAAACCAGGCAGTAGTCAGTGTACTATCGGTAATGAGGCATCCATAAGGTTGGGTCATTAATAGAGAACAGACTGACTCGCAGTTCCAACCTGTCCTTTCATCTGTCTGTTAATTCAGAAAAGAGCCTGTGTCAAGGGAACTGGAGTGTTACTGCATGGTGCAACGTGTTAATGGAACTGTGTGTGTGCATGTGTGACAGAGTGGGTTACCTTAAGAAGTCTACATCTGGTAAAGAGACATATTTTGTGTACAGGAGGTGAGAATGAGTGAGTCGGTGCCAAAGTATGTGTCTATAGGAGAGTGTGTATATTTGGCTTGTTGTTTGATCCATCATGTTTGGTTCTGCCTGCGAGCCAGGTTTTCCCGGCCACCTTAACACAGAAAAATAAACATTGGAAATGAGTAAATCATTTATTTTCCTCCAAGCCCTTTGAGTTCTCCAATGACCCGTGCCAGAGTGCAGAGCCTTGTTGAGTTAGTCTCCCTCTCTCCCTCTCTCCTATTCTCTCTTCTCTCTTTCTCTCCTATCCTCTCCTCTCTTCTCTCTCTCCTATCCTCTCTCCCCTCACAGCAGCAGACCCATCTGAGAGCATTTACACCCCGTACATTCCCCGAAAGGTTAAATCACAGCCCCCTGACAACGTGCAATCATGCTGAAAATAACGTCCCCTAGCTTTTGATTGTGAATGATTTCCAGAACATACAAATCAAATGACTAGAGAGTATGATATACAACTAAAATCGAAGACACATATTAAATATAAGTACAGTACATTAGGGGAGAGTGGGCTACATCTTGTTGGCTGAAATCGGAGCCTTCTATAAATTAGACCTCCTTTCACTTAATACAGTAAGTCACTGCCACTACAGTAAATTAGCACCAAACACTTATTTAACCCAATCTGCTAAATTACTTCCCAAATCAGGTAGGCTCATTCCCCACGCTATTGTTAATAAATTATATATTAATTGAAGGGCAAAGGTCAAGGTTACCTCATCCCTGCAGTGAATGGGCTTCATTGCCTGTCTAACCCATGTTTATAAATAACGACAGCCCACGTTGAGCAGCCAAGAAACTAGGGGACTGGCACTCAACATCCTTGGCCTCTCTTGTGAATTGTGAGAAAGTAATTTCAAATGAATGAGTCGTATGAAAATGTATGTGAAAGTGTATGTGTGTATTCCTGAAGATCTGACTGAAGATCCAGTGAGACTGGCTGTGAGAGCTGTGAGAGAGTTGGAGCAGCAGGGGGAACTGATTGGATAACCCGATATGAAAGGTTGAAGCAGAATGTTTCTTTAGGGATCAATTCCCTGCTATTCCCCAAGACAAGCCTGCATGGGACACATGGAAACAATCAAACCTGTGAGTCATACAGTATCACCACACAGAATACACTGACTACATGGAGAGTCATAGAGAGTCATCATACAGAATACACTGACTACATGGAGAGAGAGTCATCATACAAAATACACTGACTACATGGAGAGAGAGTCATCATACAGAATACACTGACTACATGGAGAGAGAGTCATCATACAGAATACACTGACTACATGGAGAGAGAGTCAACATACAGAATACACTGACTACATGGAGAGAGAGTCATACAGAATACACTGACTACATGGAGAGAGAGTCACCACACAGAATACACTGACTACATGGAGAGAGAGTCATCATACAGAATACACTGACTACATGGAGAGAGAGTCATACAGAATACACTGACTACATGGAGAGAGAGTCATCATACAGAATACACTGACTACATGGAGAGAGAGTCATACAGAATACACTGACTACATGGAGAGAGAGTCACCACACAGAATACACTGACTACATGGAGAGAGAGTCATCATACAGAATACACTGACTACATGGAGAGAGAGAGTCATACAGAATACACTGACTACATGGAGAGAGAGTCATCATACAGAATACACTGACTACATGGAGAGAGAGTCATCATACAGAATACACTGACAACATGGAGAGAGAGAGTCATACAGTATCATCATACAGAATCACCATACAGAATACACTGACTACCTGGAGAGAGAGTCAGACAGTATCACCATACAGAATACACTGACTACATGGAGAGAGAGTCAGACAGTATCATCATACATAATACACTGACTACATGGAGAGAGAGTCAGACAGTATCACCATACAGAATACACTGACTACATGGAGAGAGAGAGAGAGAGAGTCACACAGTATCACAATACAGAATACACTGACTACATGGAGAGAGAGTCACCATACAGAATACACTGACTACATGGAGAGAGTCACCATACAGAATACACTGACTACATGGGGAGAGAGTCACCATACAGAATACAATGACTACATGAAGAGTCATACAGTATCACCATACATAATACACTGACTACATGGAGAGAGAGTCATACAGTATCACCATACAGAATACACTTACTACATGGAGAGATTCATACAGTATCACCATACAGAATACACTGACTACATGGAGAGAGAGCCATACAGTATCACCATACAGAATACACAAACTACATGGAGAGAGAGAGAGTCAAACAGTATCACAATACAGAATACACTGACTACATGGAGAGAGAGTCATACAGTATCACCATAAAGAATACACTGACTACATGGAGAGAGAGTCACCATACAGAATACACTGACTACATGGAGAGAGAGTCACCATACAGAATACACTGACTACATGGAGAGAGAGTCACCATACAGAATACACTGACTACATGGAGAGAGAGTCACCATACAGAATACACTGACTACATGGAGAGAGAGTCACCATACAGAATACACTGACTACATGGAGAGAGAGTCACCATACAGAATACACTGACTACATGGAGAGAGAGTCACCATACAGAATACACTGACTACATGGAGAGAGAGTCACCATACAGAATACACTGACTACATGGAGAGAGAGTCATACAGTATCACCATACAGAATACACTGACTACGTGGAGAGAGAGCCATACAATATCACCATACAGAATACACTGACTACATGGAGAGAGAGAGAGACAAACAGTATCACCATACAGAATACACTGACTACATGGAGAGAGAGTCATACAGTATCACCATACAGAATCACCATACAGAATACACTGACTACCTGGAGAGAGAGTCAGACAGTATCACCATACAGAATACACTGACTACATGGAGAGAGAGTCAGACAGTATCACCATACAGAATACACTGACTACATGGAGAGAGAGAGAGAGTCACACAGTATCACAATACAGAATACACTGACTACATGGAGAGAGAGTCACCATACAGAATACACTGACTACATGGAGAGAGTCACCATACAGAATACACTGACTACATGGGGAGAGAGTCACCATACAGAATACAATGACTACATGAAGAGTCATACAGTATCACCATACATAATACACTGACTACATGGAGAGAGAGTCATACAGTATCACCATACAGAATACACTTACTACATGGAGAGATTCATACAGTATCACCATACAGAATACACTGACTACATGGAGAGAGAGCCATACAGTATCACCATACAGAATACACAAACTACATGGAGAGAGAGAGAGTCAAACAGTATCACAATACAGAATACACTGACTACATGGAGAGAGAGTCATACAGTATCACCATACAGAATACACTGACTACATGGAGAGAGAGTCACCATACAGAATACACTGACTACATGGAGAGAGAGTCACCATACAGAATACACTGACTACATGGAGAGAGAGTCACCATACAGAATACACTGACTACATGGAGAGAGAGTCACCATACAGAATACACTGACTACATGGAGAGAGAGTCACCATACAGAATACACTGACTACATGGAGAGAGAGTCACCATACAGAATACACTGACTACATGGAGAGAGAGTCACCATACAGAATACACTGACTACATGGAGAGAGAGTCACCATACAGAATACACTGACTACATGGAGAGAGAGTCATACAGTATCACCATACAGAATACACTGACTACGTGGAGAGAGAGCCATACAATATCACCATACAGAATACACTGACTACATGGAGAGAGAGAGAGAGTCAAACAGTATCACCATACAGTATACACTGACTACATGGAGAGTCATACAGTATCACCATACAGAATACACTGACTACATGGAGAGAGAGTCACCATACAGAATACACTGACTACATGGAGAGAGAGTCACCATACAGAATACACTGACTACATGGAGAGAGAGTCACCATACAGAATACACTGACTACATGGAGAGAGAGTCATACAGTATCACCATACAGAATACACTGACTACGTGGAGAGAGAGTCATACAGTATCACCATACAGAATACACTGACTACATGGAGAGAGAGTCAAACAGTATCACCATACAGTATACACTGACTACATGGAGAGTCATACAGTATCACCATACAGAAAACACTGACTACATGGAGAGAGAGTCATACATTATCACCATACAGAATACACTGACTACATGGAGTCATATAGTTTCACCATACAGAATACACTGACTACATGGAGAGAGAGAGTCATACAGTATAACCATACAGAATACAGTGACTACATGGAGTCATACAGTATCACCGTACAGAATACACTGACTACGTGGAGAGAGAGCCATACAATATCACCATACAGAATACACTGACTACATGGAGAGAGAGAGAGAGTCAAACAGTATCACCATACAGAATACACTGACTACATGGAGAGTCATACAGTATAACCGTACAGAATACACTGACTACGTGGAGAGAGAGCCATACAATATCACCATACAGAATACACTGACTTCATGGAGAGAGAGAGAGAGTCAAACAGTATCACCATACAGAATACACTGACTACATGGAGAGTCATACAGTATCACCATACAGAATCACCATACAGAATACACTGACTACGTGGAGAGGGAGCCATACAATATCACCATACAGAATACACTGACTACATGGAGAGAGAGAGAGAGTCAAACAGTATCACCATACAGAATACACTGACTACATGGAGAGTCATACAGTATCACCATACAGAATCACCATACAGAATACACTGACTACGTGGAGAGGGAGCCATACAATATCACCATACAGAATACACTGACTACATGGAGAGAGAGAGAGAGTCAAACAGTATCACCATACAGAATACACTGACTACATGGAGAGAGAGTCATACAGTATCACCGTACAGAATACACTGACTACATGGAGAGAGAGTCAAACAGTATCACCATACAGAATACACTGACTACATGGAGAGAGAGAGAGAGAGTCAAACAGTATCACCATACAGAATACACTGACTACATGGAGAGAGAGTCATACAGTATCACCATACAGAATACACTTACTACATGGAGAGATTCATACAGTATCACCATACAGAATACACTGACTACATGGAGAGAGAGCCATACAGTATCACCATACAGAATACACAAACTACATGGAGAGAGAGAGAGTCAAACAGTATCACAATACAGAATACACTGACTACATGGAGAGAGAGTCATACAGTATCACCATACAGAATACACTGACTACATGGAGAGAGAGTCACCATACAGAATACACTGACTACATGGAGAGAGAGTCACCATACAGAATACACTGACTACATGGAGAGAGAGTCACCATACAGAATACACTGACTACATGGAGAGAGAGTCACCATACAGAATACACTGACTACATGGAGAGAGAGTCACCATACAGAATACACTGACTACATGGAGAGAGAGTCACCATACAGAATACACTGACTACATGGAGAGAGAGTCACCATACAGAATACACTGACTACATGGAGAGAGAGTCACCATACAGAATACACTGACTACATGGAGAGAGAGTCATACAGTATCACCATACAGAATACACTGACTACGTGGAGAGAGAGCCATACAATATCACCATACAGAATACACTGACTACATGGAGAGAGAGAGAGAGTCAAACAGTATCACCATACAGTATACACTGACTACATGGAGAGTCATACAGTATCACCATACAGAATACACTGACTACATGGAGAGAGAGTCACCATACAGAATACACTGACTACATGGAGAGAGAGTCACCATACAGAATACACTGACTACATGGAGAGAGAGTCACCATACAGAATACACTGACTACATGGAGAGAGAGTCATACAGTATCACCATACAGAATACACTGACTACGTGGAGAGAGAGTCATACAGTATCACCATACAGAATACACTGACTACATGGAGAGAGAGTCAAACAGTATCACCATACAGTATACACTGACTACATGGAGAGTCATACAGTATCACCATACAGAAAACACTGACTACATGGAGAGAGAGTCATACATTATCACCATACAGAATACACTGACTACATGGAGTCATATAGTTTCACCATACAGAATACACTGACTACATGGAGAGAGAGAGTCATACAGTATAACCATACAGAATACAGTGACTACATGGAGTCATACAGTATCACCGTACAGAATACACTGACTACGTGGAGAGAGAGCCATACAATATCACCATACAGAATACACTGACTACATGGAGAGAGAGAGAGAGTCAAACAGTATCACCATACAGAATACACTGACTACATGGAGAGTCATACAGTATAACCGTACAGAATACACTGACTACGTGGAGAGAGAGCCATACAATATCACCATACAGAATACACTGACTTCATGGAGAGAGAGAGAGAGTCAAACAGTATCACCATACAGAATACACTGACTACATGGAGAGTCATACAGTATCACCATACAGAATCACCATACAGAATACACTGACTACGTGGAGAGGGAGCCATACAATATCACCATACAGAATACACTGACTACATGGAGAGAGAGAGAGAGAGTCAAACAGTATCACCATACAGAATACACTGACTACATGGAGAGTCATACAGTATCACCATACAGAATCACCATACAGAATACACTGACTACGTGGAGAGGGAGCCATACAATATCACCATACAGAATACACTGACTACATGGAGAGAGAGAGAGAGTCAAACAGTATCACCATACAGAATACACTGACTACATGGAGAGAGAGTCATACAGTATCACCGTACAGAATACACTGACTACATGGAGAGAGAGTCAAACAGTATCACCATACAGAATACACTGACTACATGGAGAGAGAGAGAGAGAGTCAAACAGTATCACCATACAGAATACACTGACTACATGGAGAGTCATACAGTACCACCGTACAGAATACACTGACTACGTGGAGAGAGAGCCATACAATATCACCATACAGAATACACTGACTACATGGAGAGAGAGAGTCATACAGAATACACTGACTACATGGAGAGAGAGTCATCATACAGAATACACTGACTACATGGAGAGAGAGTCATACAGTATCATCATACAGAATACACTGACTACATGGAGAGTCATACAGTATCACCATACAGAATAGACTGACTACATGGAGAGAGAGAGTCATACAGAATACACTGACTACATGGAGAGAGAGAGTCATCATACAGTATCACCATACAGAATACACTAACTACGTGGAGAGAGAGCCATACAGTATCACCATACAGAATACACTGACTACCTGGAGAGAGAAAGACAGTATCACCATATAGAATATACTGACTACATGGAGAGAGAGTGTCATACAGTATCACCATACAGAATATACTGACTACATGGAGAGAGAGAGAGAGAGAGAGAGTCATACAGTATCACCATACTGAATACACTGACTACCTGGAGAGAGAGTCATACAGAATCACCATACAGAATACACTGACTACATGGAGAGAGAGTGTCATACAGTATCACCATACAGATTACACTAACTACGTGGAGAGAGAGCCATACAGTATCTCCATACAGAATACACTGACTACATGGAGAGAGAGTCATACAGTATCACTATTCAGAATACACTGACTACCTGGAGAGGGAGAAAGACAGTATCACCATACAGAAAACAGACAACATGGAGAGAGAGAGTCATACAGTATCACCATACAGAATACACAGACATCATGGAGAGAGAGTCATACAGTATCACCATACAGAATACACTAACTACATGGAGAGAGAGTCACCATACAGAATACACTGACTACATGGAGAGAGAGTCATACAATATCACCATACAGAATACACTGACTACATGGAGAGAGAGTCACCATACAGTATCACCATACAGTATCACCATACAGAATACACTGACTACATGGAGAGAGAGAGAGTCATACAGTATAACCATACAGCATACAGTGACTACATGGAGAGAGAGTCATACATTATCACCATACAGAATACACTGACTACATGGAGTCATACAGTATCACCGTACAGAATATACTGACTACATGGAGAGAGCCATACAGTATCACCATACAGAATACACTAACTACATGGAGAGAGAGAGAGTCAAACAGTATCACCATACAGAATACACTAACTACGTGGAGAGAGAGCCATACAGTATCACCATACAGAATACACTGACTACCTGGAGAGAGAGACAGACAGTATCACAATACAGAAAACACTAACTACGTGGAGAGAGAGCCATACAGTATCACCATACAGAATACACTGACTACCTGGAGAGAGAGAAAGACAGTATCACCATACAGAATACACTGACTACCTGGAGAGAGAGTCACCATACAGTATCACCATACAGAATACACTAACTACGTGGAGAGAGATCCATACAGTATCACCATACAGAATACACTGACTACCTGGAGAGAGAGTCACCATACAGTATCACCATACAGAATACACTAACTACGTGGAGAGAGATCCATACAGTATCACCATACAGAATACACTGACTACCTGGAGAGAGAGAAAGACAGTATCACCATACAGAATATACTGACTACATGGAGAGAGAGTGTCATACAGTATCACCATACAGAATATACTGACTACATGGAGAGAGAGAGAGAGAGAGAGTCATACAGTATCACCATACTGAATACACTGACTACCTGGAGAGAGAGTCATACAGAATCACCATACAGAATACACTGACTACATGGAGAGAGAGTGTCATACAGTATCACCATACAGATTACACTAACTACGTGGAGAGAGAGCCATACAGTATCTCCATACAGAATACACTGACTACATGGAGAGAGAGTCATACAGTATCACTATTCAGAATACACTGACTACCTGGAGAGGGAGAAAGACAGTATCACCATACAGAAAACAGACAACATGGAGAGAGAGAGTCATACAGTATCACCATACAGAATACACAGACATCATGGAGAGAGAGTCATACAGTATCACCATACAGAATACACTAACTACATGGAGAGAGAGTCACCATACAGAATACACTGACTACATGGAGAGAGAGTCATACAATATCACCATACAGAATACACTGACTACATGGAGAGAGAGTCACCATACAGTATCACCATACAGTATCACCATACAGAATACACTGACTACATGGAGTCATATATTTTCACCATGCAGAATACACTGACTACATGGAGAGAGAGAGAGAGTCATACAGTATAACCATACAGCATACAGTGACTACATGGAGAGAGAGTCATACATTATCACCATACAGAATACACTGACTACATGGAGTCATACAGTATCACCGTACAGAATATACTGACTACATGGAGAGAGCCATACAGTATCACCATACAGAATACACTGACTACCTGGAGAGAGAGACAGACAGTATCACAATACAGAAAACAGACAACATGGAGAGAGAGAGTCATACAGTATCACCATACAGAATACACTGACTACATGGAGAGAAAGTCATACAGTATCACCATACAGAATACACAGACATCATGGAGAGAGAGAGTCATACATTATCACCATACAGAATACACTGACTACATGGAGTCAGACAGTATCACCGTACAGAATATACTGACTACATGGAGAGAGAGATTCATACAGTATCACCATACAGAATACACTGACTACCTGGAGAGAGAGTCACCATACAGTATCACCATACAGAATACACTAACTACGTGGAGAGAGACCCATACAGTATCACCATACAGAATACACTGACTCCCTGGAGAGAGAGACAGACAGTATCACCATACAGAATATACTGACTACATGGAGAGAGAGTGTCATACAGTATCACCATACAGAATACACTGACTACCTGGAGAGAGAGACAGACAGTATCACCATACAGAAACCAGACAACATGGAGAGAGATTGTCATACAGTATCACCATACAGAATACACTGACTACCTGGAGAGAGAGACAGACAGTATCACCATACAGAAAACAGACAACATGGAGAGTGAGGGTCATACAGTATCACCATACAGTATTACCATACAGTATACACTGACTACATGGAGAGAGAGTCATACATTATCACCATACAGAATACACTGACTACATGGAGAGAGTCATACAGTATCACCATACAGTATCATCATACAGAATACACTGATTACATGGAGAGAAAGAGTCATACATTATCACCATACAGAATACACTGACTACCTGGAAAGAGAGACAGACAGTATCACAATACAGAAAACAGACAACATGGAAAGAGTCATACAGTATCACCATATAGATTACACTAACTACGTGGAGAGAGAGCCATACAGTATCTCCATACAGAATACACTGACTACATGGAGAGAGAGTCATACAGTATCACTATACAGAATACACTGACTACCTGGAGAGGGAGAAAGACAGTATCACCATACAGAAAACAGACAACATGGAGAGAGAGAGTCATACAGTATCACCATACAGAATACACTAACTACATGGAGAGAGAGTCACCATACAGTATCACCATACAGTATCACCATACAGAATACACTGACTACATGGAGTCATATAGTTTCACCATGCAGAATACACTGACTACATGGAGAGAGAGAGAGTCATACAGTATAACCATACAGCATACAGTGACTACATGGAGAGAGAGTCATACATTATCACCATACAGAATACACTGACTACATGGAGAGAGAGAGAGTCAAACAGTATCACAATACAGAAAACAGACAACATGGAGAGAGAGAGTCATACAGTATCACCATACAGAATACACTGACTACATGGAGAGAAAGTCATACAGTATCACCATACAGAATACACAGACTTCATGGAGAGAGAGAGTCATACATTATCACCATACAGAATACACTGACTACATGGAGTCAGACAGTATCACCATACAGAATACACTGACTACATGGAGAGAAAGTCATACAGTATCACCATACAGAATACACTGATTACATGGAGAGAAAAGGTCATACATTATCACCATACAGAATACACTGACTACATGTAGAGAGTCATACAGTATCACTATACAGAATACACTGACTACCTGGAGAGGGAGAAAGACAGTATCACCATACAGAAAACAGACAACATGGAGAGAGAGAGTCATACATTATCACCATACAGAATACACTGACTACCTGGAAAGAGAGACAGACAGTATCACAATACAGAAAACAGACAACATGGAAAGAGTCATACAGTATCACCATATAGATTACACAGACATCATGGAGAGAGAGTCATACAGTATCACCATACAGAATACACTAACTACATGGAGAGAGAGTCACCATACAGAATACACTGACTACATGGAGAGAGAGTCATACAATATCACCATACAGAATACACTGACTACATGGAGAGAGAGTCACCATACAGTATCACCATACAGTATCACCATACAGAATACACTGACTACATGGAGTCATATAGTTTCACCATGCAGAATACACTGACTACATGGAGAGAGAGAGAGTCAAACAGTATCACCATACAGAATACACTAACTACGTGGAGAGAGAGCCATACAGTATCACCATACAGAATACACTGACTACCTGGAGAGAGAGACAGACAGTATCACAATACAGAAAACAGACAACATGGAGAGAGAGAGTCATACAGTATCACCATACAGAATACACTGACTCCCTGGAGAGAGAGACAGACAGTATCACCATACAGAATATACTGACTACATGGAGAGAGAGTGTCATACAGTATCACCATACAGATTACACTAACTACGTGGAGAGAGAGCCATACTGTCATGTTTGTCATTTATTATCATGTCTTGTCCCTGTGCTCCCCATTCTATTCGTTTCCCTCTGCTGGTCTTATTTGGTTCTTTCCCTCTTTCTATCCCTCTCTCTCCCCCTCCCTCTCTCACTCTCTCGCTCTCTCTTCTCTCTATCGTTCCGTTCCTGCTCCCAGCTGTTCCTATTCCCCTAATCATCATTTAGTCTTCCCACACCTGTTCCCGATCCTTTCCCCTGATTAGAGTCCCTATTTCTTCCTTTGTGTTCCGTTCCTGTCCTGTCGGTTCCTTGTTTAGAATTCACCGTGCTGTGATTGTGTATCGCCCTGTCCTGTCGTGTTTTTTCCTTCATCAGATGCTGTGTGTGAGCAGGTGTCTCTGTCAGCTACGGCCTGCGCCTACCCGAAGCGACCTGCAGTCTGTGGCCGCTTCTCCTGTTATTCCCCTCTACAGACTAGAGGATTTCTGTTATTCCCTGTTTGGACATTTCCTGTTAAGGATTCAGGATTTGTCGTTTTCTGTTTGGACTTGAATAAACTCTGTTTCTGTTAAGTCGCTTTTGGGTCCTCTTTCACCTGCATGACACATACAGTATCTCCATACAGAATACACTGACTACATGGAGAGAGAGTCATACAGTATCACTATACAGAATACACTGACTACCTGGAGAGGGAGAAAGACAGTATCACCATACAGAATACACTAACTACATGGAGAGAGAGAGAGTCAAACAGTATCACCATACAGAATACACTAACTACGTGGAGAGAGAGCCATACAGTATCACCATACAGAATACACTGACTACCTGGAGAGAGAGACAGACAGTATCACAATACAGAAAACACTAACTACGTGGAGAGAGAGCCATACAGTATCACCATACAGAATACACTGACTACCTGGAGAGAGAGAAAGACAGTATCACCATACAGAATACACTGACTACCTGGAGAGAGAGTCACCATACAGTATCACCATACAGAATACACTAACTACGTGGAGAGAGATCCATACAGTATCACCATACAGAATACACTGACTACCTGGAGAGAGAGTCACCATACAGTATCACCATACAGAATACACTAACTACGTGGAGAGAGATCCATACAGTATCACCATACAGAATACACTGACTACCTGGAGAGAGAGAAAGACAGTATCACCATACAGAATATACTGACTACATGGAGAGAGAGTGTCATACAGTATCACCATACAGAATATACTGACTACATGGAGAGAGAGAGAGAGAGAGTCATACAGTATCACCATACTGAATACACTGTCTACCTGGAGAGAGAGTCATACAGAATCACCATACAGAATACACTGACTACATGGAGAGAGAGTGTCATACAGTATCACCATACAGATTACACTAACTACGTGGAGAGAGAGCCATACAGTATCTCCATACAGAATACACTGACTACATGGAGAGAGAGTCATACAGTATCACTATTCAGAATACACTGACTACCTGGAGAGGGAGAAAGACAGTATCACCATACAGAAAACAGACAACATGGAGAGAGAGTCATACAGTATCACCATACAGAATACACTAACTACATGGAGAGAGAGTCACCATACAGAATACACTAACTACATGGAGAGTCACCATACAGAATACACTGACTACATGGAGAGAGAGTCATACAATATCACCATACAGAATACACTGACTACATGGAGAGAGAGTCACCATACAGTATCACCATACAGTATCACCATACAGAATACACTGACTACATGGAGTCATATAGTTTCACCATGCAGAATACACTGACTACATGGAGAGAGAGAGAGAGTCATACAGTATAACCATACAGCATACAGTGACTACATGGAGAGAGAGTCATACATTATCACCATACAGAATACACTGACTACATGGAGTCATACAGTATCACCGTACAGAATATACTGACTACATGGAGAGAGCCATACAGTATCACCATACAGAATACACTGACTACCTGGAGAGAGAGACAGACAGTATCACAATACAGAAAACAGACAACATGGAGAGAGAGAGTCATACAGTATCACCATACAGAATACACTGACTACATGGAGAGAAAGTCATACAGTATCACCATACAGAATACACAGACATCATGGAGAGAGAGAGTCATACATTATCACCATACAGAATACACTGACTACATGGAGTCAGACAGTATCACCGTACAGAATATACTGACTACATGGAGAGAGAGATTCATACAGTATCACCATACAGAATACACTGACTACCTGGAGAGAGAGTCACCATACAGTATCACCATACAGAATACACTAACTACGTGGAGAGAGACCCATACAGTATCACCATACAGAATACACTGACTCCCTGGAGAGAGAGACAGACAGTATCACCATACAGAATATACTGACTACATGGAGAGAGAGTGTCATACAGTATCACCATACAGAATACACTGACTACCTGGAGAGAGAGACAGACAGTATCACCATACAGAAACCAGACAACATGGAGAGAGATTGTCATACAGTATCACCATACAGAATACACTGACTACCTGGAGAGAGAGACAGACAGTATCACCATACAGAAAACAGACAACATGGAGAGTGAGGGTCATACAGTATCACCATACAGTATTACCATACAGTATACACTGACTACATGGAGAGAGAGTCATACATTATCACCATACAGAATACACTGACTACATGGAGAGAGTCATACAGTATCACCATACAGTATCATCATACAGAATACACTGATTACATGGAGAGAAAGAGTCATACATTATCACCATACAGAATACACTGACTACCTGGAAAGAGAGACAGACAGTATCACAATACAGAAAACAGACAACATGGAAAGAGTCATACAGTATCACCATATAGATTACACTAACTACGTGGAGAGAGAGCCATACAGTATCTCCATACAGAATACACTGACTACATGGAGAGAGAGTCATACAGTATCACTATACAGAATACACTGACTACCTGGAGAGGGAGAAAGACAGTATCACCATACAGAAAACAGACAACATGGAGAGAGAGAGTCATACAGTATCACCATACAGAATACACTAACTACATGGAGAGAGAGTCACCATACAGTATCACCATACAGTATCACCATACAGAATACACTGACTACATGGAGTCATATAGTTTCACCATGCAGAATACACTGACTACATGGAGAGAGAGAGAGTCATACAGTATAACCATACAGCATACAGTGACTACATGGAGAGAGAGTCATACATTATCACCATACAGAATACACTGACTACATGGAGAGAGAGAGAGTCAAACAGTATCACAATACAGAAAACAGACAACATGGAGAGAGAGAGTCATACAGTATCACCATACAGAATACACTGACTACATGGAGAGAAAGTCATACAGTATCACCATACAGAATACACAGACTTCATGGAGAGAGAGAGTCATACATTATCACCATACAGAATACACTGACTACA
Organism: Oncorhynchus gorbuscha; assembly: GCF_021184085.1. Lineage (NCBI taxonomy): Eukaryota > Metazoa > Chordata > Actinopteri > Salmoniformes > Salmonidae > Oncorhynchus > Oncorhynchus gorbuscha. The sequence goes on along the minus strand of NC_060198.1, from coordinate 41,501,894 downwards.
TGGAGTCAGACAGTATCACCATACAGAATACACTGACTACATGGAGAGAAAGTCATACAGTATCACCATACAGAATACACTGATTACATGGAGAGAAAGAGTCATACATTATCACCATACAGAATACACTGACTACATGTAGAGAGTCATACAGTATCACTATACAGAATACACTGACTACCTGGAGAGGGAGAAAGACAGTATCACCATACAGAAAACAGACAACATGGAGAGAGAGAGTCATACATTATCACCATACAGAATACACTGACTACCTGGAAAGAGAGACAGACAGTATCACAATACAGAAAACAGACAACATGGAAAGAGTCATACAGTATCACCATATAGATTACACTAACTACGTGGAGAGAGAGTCATACAGTATCACTATACAGAATACACTGACTATCTGGAGAGGGAGAAAGACAGTATAACCATACAGAAAACAGACAACATGGAGAGAGAGAGTCATACATTATCACCATACAGAATACACTGACTACCTGGAAAGAGAGACAGACAGTATCACAATACAGAAAACAGACAACATGGAAAGAGTCATACAGTATCACCATATAGATTACACAGACATCATGGAGAGAGAGTCATACAGTATCACCATACAGAATACACTAACTACATGGAGAGAGAGTCACCATACAGAATACACTGACTACATGGAGAGAGAGTCATACAATATCACCATACAGAATACACTGACTACATGGAGAGAGAGTCACCATACAGTATCACCATACAGTATCACCATACAGAATACACTGACTACATGGAGTCATATAGTTTCACCATGCAGAATACACTGACTACATGGAGAGAGAGAGAGTCAAACAGTATCACCATACAGAATACACTAACTACGTGGAGAGAGAGCCATACAGTATCACCATACAGAATACACTGACTACCTGGAGAGAGAGACAGACAGTATCACAATACAGAAAACAGACAACATGGAGAGAGAGAGTCATACAGTATCACCATACAGAATACACTGACTCCCTGGAGAGAGAGACAGACAGTATCACCATACAGAATATACTGACTACATGGAGAGAGAGTGTCATACAGTATCACCATACAGATTACACTAACTACGTGGAGAGAGAGCCATACTGTCATGTTTGTCATTTATTATCATGTCTTGTCCCTGTGCTCCCCATTCTATTCGTTTCCCTCTGCTGGTCTTATTTGGTTCTTTCCCTCTTTCTATCCCTCTCTCTCCCCTCCCTCTCTCACTCTCTCGCTCTCTCTTCTCTCTATCGTTCCGTTCCTGCTCCCAGCTGTTCCTATTCCCCTAATCATCATTTAGTCTTCCCACACCTGTTCCCGATCCTTTCCCCTGATTAGAGTCCCTATTTCTTCCTTTGTGTTCCGTTCCTGTCCTGTCGGTTCCTTGTTTAGAATTCACCGTGCTGTGATTGTGTATCGCCCTGTCCTGTCGTGTTTTTTCCTTCATCAGATGCTGTGTGTGAGCAGGTGTCTCTGTCAGCTACGGCCTGCGCCTACCCGAAGCGACCTGCAGTCTGTGGCCGCTTCTCCTGTTATTCCCCTCTACAGACTAGAGGATTTCTGTTATTCCCTGTTTGGACATTTCCTGTTAAGGATTCAGGATTTGTCGTTTTCTGTTTGGACTTGAATAAACTCTGTTTCTGTTAAGTCGCTTTTGGGTCCTCTTTCACCTGCATGACACATACAGTATCTCCATACAGAATACACTGACTACATGGAGAGAGAGTCATACAGTATCACTATACAGAATACACTGACTACCTGGAGAGGGAGAAAGACAGTATCACCATACAGAATACACTAACTACATGGAGAGAGAGAGAGTCAAACAGTATCACCATACAGAATACACTAACTACGTGGAGAGAGAGCCATACAGTATCACCATACAGAATACACTGACTACCTGGAGAGAGAGACAGACAGTATCACAATACAGAATACACTGACTACATGGAGTCATATAGTTTCACCATGCAGAATACACTGACTACATGGAGAGAGAGAGAGAGTCATACAGTATAACCATACAGCATACAGTGACTACATGGAGAGAGAGTCATACATTATCACCATACAGAATACACTGACTACATGGAGTCATACAGTATCACCGTACAGAATATACTGACTACATGGAGAGAGCCATACAGTATCACCATACAGAATACACTGACTACCTGGAGAGAGAGACAGACAGTATCACAATACAGAAAACAGACAACATGGAGAGAGAGAGTCATACAGTATCACCATACAGAATACACTGACTACATGGAGAGAAAGTCATACAGTATCACCATACAGAAAACAGACAACATGGAGAGAGAGAGTCATACAGTATCACCATACAGAATACACTGACTACATGGAGAGAAAGTCATACAGTATCACCATACAGAATACACAGACATCATGGAGAGAGAGAGTCATACATTATCACCATACAGAATACACTGACTACATGGAGTCAGACAGTATCACCGTACAGAATATACTGACTACATGGAGAGAGAGATTCATACAGTATCACCATACAGAATACACTGACTACCTGGAGAGAGAGTCACCATACAGTATCACCATACAGAATACACTAACTACGTGGAGAGAGACCCATACAGTATCACCATACAGAATACACTGACTCCCTGGAGAGAGAGACAGACAGTATCACCATACAGAATATACTGACTACATGGAGAGAGAGTGTCATACAGTATCACCATACAGAATACACTGACTACCTGGAGAGAGAGACAGACAGTATCACCATACAGAAACCAGACAACATGGAGAGAGATTGTCATACAGTATCACCATACAGAATACACTGACTACCTGGAGAGAGAGACAGACAGTATCACCATACAGAAAACAGACAACATGGAGAGTGAGGGTCATACAGTATCACCATACAGTATTACCATACAGTATACACTGACTACATGGAGAGAGAGTCATACATTATCACCATACAGAATACACTGACTACATGGAGAGAGTCATACAGTATCACCATACAGTATCATCATACAGAATACACTGATTACATGGAGAGAAAGAGTCATACATTATCACCATACAGAATACACTGACTACCTGGAAAGAGAGACAGACAGTATCACAATACAGAAAACAGACAACATGGAAAGAGTCATACAGTATCACCATATAGATTACACTAACTACGTGGAGAGAGAGCCATACAGTATCTCCATACAGAATACACTGACTACATGGAGAGAGAGTCATACAGTATCACTATACAGAATACACTGACTACCTGGAGAGGGAGAAAGACAGTATCACCATACAGAAAACAGACAACATGGAGAGAGAGAGTCATACAGTATCACCATACAGAATACACTAACTACATGGAGAGAGAGTCACCATACAGTATCACCATACAGTATCACCATACAGAATACACTGACTACATGGAGTCATATAGTTTCACCATGCAGAATACACTGACTACATGGAGAGAGAGAGAGTCATACAGTATAACCATACAGCATACAGTGACTACATGGAGAGAGAGTCATACATTATCACCATACAGAATACACTGACTACATGGAGAGAGAGAGAGTCAAACAGTATCACAATACAGAAAACAGACAACATGGAGAGAGAGAGTCATACAGTATCACCATACAGAATACACTGACTACATGGAGAGAAAGTCATACAGTATCACCATACAGAATACACAGACTTCATGGAGAGAGAGAGTCATACATTATCACCATACAGAATACACTGACTACATGGAGTCAGACAGTATCACCATACAGAATACACTGACTACATGGAGAGAAAGTCATACAGTATCACCATACAGAATACACTGATTACATGGAGAGAAAGAGTCATACATTATCACCATACAGAATACACTGACTACATGTAGAGAGTCATACAGTATCACTATACAGAATACACTGACTACCTGGAGAGGGAGAAAGACAGTATCACCATACAGAAAACAGACAACATGGAGAGAGAGAGTCATACATTATCACCATACAGAATACACTGACTACCTGGAAAGAGAGACAGACAGTATCACAATACAGAAAACAGACAACATGGAAAGAGTCATACAGTATCACCATATAGATTACACTAACTACGTGGAGAGAGAGTCATACAGTATCACTATACAGAATACACTGACTATCTGGAGAGGGAGAAAGACAGTATAACCATACAGAAAACAGACAACATGGAGAGAGAGAGTCATACATTATCACCATACAGAATACACTGACTACCTGGAAAGAGAGACAGACAGTATCACAATACAGAAAACAGACAACATGGAAAGAGTCATACAGTATCACCATATAGATTACACAGACATCATGGAGAGAGAGTCATACAGTATCACCATACAGAATACACTAACTACATGGAGAGAGAGTCACCATACAGAATACACTGACTACATGGAGAGAGAGTCATACAATATCACCATACAGAATACACTGACTACATGGAGAGAGAGTCACCATACAGTATCACCATACAGTATCACCATACAGAATACACTGACTACATGGAGTCATATAGTTTCACCATGCAGAATACACTGACTACATGGAGAGAGAGAGAGTCAAACAGTATCACCATACAGAATACACTAACTACGTGGAGAGAGAGCCATACAGTATCACCATACAGAATACACTGACTACCTGGAGAGAGAGACAGACAGTATCACAATACAGAAAACAGACAACATGGAGAGAGAGAGTCATACAGTATCACCATACAGAATACACTGACTCCCTGGAGAGAGAGACAGACAGTATCACCATACAGAATATACTGACTACATGGAGAGAGAGTGTCATACAGTATCACCATACAGATTACACTAACTACGTGGAGAGAGAGCCATACTGTCATGTTTGTCATTTATTATCATGTCTTGTCCCTGTGCTCCCCATTCTATTCGTTTCCCTCTGCTGGTCTTATTTGGTTCTTTCCCTCTTTCTATCCCTCTCTCTCCCCTCCCTCTCTCACTCTCTCGCTCTCTCTTCTCTCTATCGTTCCGTTCCTGCTCCCAGCTGTTCCTATTCCCCTAATCATCATTTAGTCTTCCCACACCTGTTCCCGATCCTTTCCCCTGATTAGAGTCCCTATTTCTTCCTTTGTGTTCCGTTCCTGTCCTGTCGGTTCCTTGTTTAGAATTCACCGTGCTGTGATTGTGTATCGCCCTGTCCTGTCGTGTTTTTTCCTTCATCAGATGCTGTGTGTGAGCAGGTGTCTCTGTCAGCTACGGCCTGCGCCTACCCGAAGCGACCTGCAGTCTGTGGCCGCTTCTCCTGTTATTCCCCTCTACAGACTAGAGGATTTCTGTTATTCCCTGTTTGGACATTTCCTGTTAAGGATTCAGGATTTGTCGTTTTCTGTTTGGACTTGAATAAACTCTGTTTCTGTTAAGTCGCTTTTGGGTCCTCTTTCACCTGCATGACACATACAGTATCTCCATACAGAATACACTGACTACATGGAGAGAGAGTCATACAGTATCACTATACAGAATACACTGACTACCTGGAGAGGGAGAAAGACAGTATCACCATACAGAAAACAGACAACATGGAGAGAGAGAGTCATACAGTATCACCATACAGAATACACAGACATCATGGAGAGAGAGTCATACAGTATCACCATACAGAATACACTAACTACATGGAGAGAGAGTCACCATACAGAATACACTGACTACATGGAGAGAGAGTCATACAATATCACCATACAGAATACACTGACTACATGGAGAGAGAGTCACCATACAGTATCACCATACAGTATCACCATACAGAATACACTGACTACATGGAGTCATATAGTTTCACCATGCAGAATACACTGACTACATGGAGAGAGAGAGAGTCATACAGTATAACCATACAGAATACACTGACTACATGGAGAGAGAGAGAGTCATACAATATCACCATACAGAATACACTGACTACATGGAGAGAGAGTCACCATACAGTATCACCATACAGTATCACCATACAGAATACACTGACTACATGGAGTCATATAGTTTCACCATGCAGAATACACTGACTACATGGAGAGAGAGAGAGTCATACAGTATAACCATACAGCATACAGTGACTACATGGAGAGAGAGAGAGTCATACAGTATCACCATACAGTATCACCGTACAGAATATACTGACTACATGGAGAGAGCCATACAGTATCACCATACAGAATACACTAACTACATGGAGAGAGAGAGAGTCAAACAGTATCACCATACAGAATACACTAACTACGTGGAGAGAGAGCCATACAGTATCACCATACAGAATACACTGACTACCTGGAGAGAGAGACAGACAGTATCACAATACAGAAAACAGACAACATGGAGAGAGAGAGTCATACAGTATCACCATACAGAATACACTGACTCCCTGGAGAGAGAGACAGACAGTATCACCATACAGAATATACTGACTACATGGAGAGAGAGTGTCATACAGTATCACCATACAGATTACACTAACTACGTGGAGAGAGAGCCATACAGTATCTCCATACAGAATACACTGACTACATGGAGAGAGAGTCATACAGTATCACTATACAGAATACACTGACTACCTGGAGAGGGAGAAAGACAGTATCACCATACAGAAAACAGACAACATGGAGAGAGAGCCATACAGTATCACCATACAGAATACACTAACTACATGGAGAGAGAGAGAGTCAAACAGTATCACCATACAGAATACACTAACTACGTGGAGAGAGAGCCATACAGTATCACCATACAGAATACACTGACTACCTGGAGAGAGAGACAGACATTATCACAATACAGAAAACAGACAACATGGAGAGAGAGAGTCATACAGTATCACCATACAGAATACACTGACTACATGGAGAGAAAGTCATACAGTATCACCGTACAGAATACACAGACATCATGGAGAGAGAGAGTCATACATTATCACCATACAGAATACACTGACTACATGGAGTCAGACAGTATCACCGTACAGAATATACTGACTACATGGAGAGAGAGATTCATACAGTATCACCATACAGAATACACTGACTACCTGGAGAGAGAGTCACCATACAGTATCACCATACAGAATACACTAACTACGTGGAGAGAGACCCATACAGTATCACCATACAGAATACACTGACTCCCTGGAGAGAGAGACAGACAGTATCACCATACAGAATATACTGACTACATGGAGAGAGAGTGTCATACAGTATCACCATACAGAATACACTGACTACATGGAGAGAGAGAGAGAGAGAGAGAGAGAGAGAGAGAGAGTCATACAGTATCACCAAACAGAATACACTGACTACCTGGAGAGAGAGTCATACAGAATCACCATACAGAATACACTGACTACATGGAGAGAGATTGTCATACAGTATCACCATACAGAATACACTGACTACCTGGAGAGAGAGACAGACAGTATCACCATAGAGAAAACAGACAACATGGAGAGTGAGGGTCATACAGTATCACCATACAGTATTACCATACAGAATACACTGATTACATGGAGAGAAAGAGTCATACATTATCACCATACAGAATACACTGACTACCTGGAAAGAGAGACAGACAGTATCACAATACAGAAAACAGACAACATGGAAAGAGTCATACAGTATCACCATATAGAATACACTGACTACATGGAGAGAGAGTCATACGTTATCACCATACAGAATACACTGACTACATGGAGAGAGAGTCATACATTATCACCATACAGAATACACTGACTACATGGAGTCATACAGTATCACCGTACAGAATACACTGACTACATGGAGTCATACAGTATAACCATACAGAATACACTGACTACATGGAGAGAGAGTCATACATTATCACCATACAGAATACACTGACTACATGGAGTCATACAGTATCACCGTACAGAATATACTGACTACATGGAGAGAGAGTCATACATTATCACCATACAGAATACACTGACTACATGGAGTCATACAGTATCACCGTACAGAATACACTGACTACATTGAGTCATACAGTATAACCATACAGAATACACTGACTACATGGAGAGAGAGTCATACATTATCACCATACAGAATACACTGACTACATGGAGTCATACAGTATCACCGTACAGAATATACTGACTACATGGAGAGAGCCATACAGTATCACCATACAGAATACACTAACTACATGGAGAGAGAGAGAGAGTCAAACAGTATCACCATACAGAATACACTAACTACGTGGAGAGAGAGCCATACAGTATCACCATACAGAATACACTGACTACCTGTAGAGAGAGTCACCATACAGTATCACCATACAGAAAACAAACAACATGGAGAGAGAGAGTCATACAGTATCACCATACAGAATACACAGACATCATGGAGAGAGAGAGTCATACAGTATCATCATACAGAATACACTGACTACATGGAGAGGGAGAGTCATAAACTATCACCATACAGAATATACTGACTACATGGAGAGAGAGTCACCATACAGAATACACTGACTACATGGAGAGAGAGTCATACAGTATCACCATACAGAATACACTGACTACATGGAGTCATACAGTTTCACCATACAGAATACACTGATGACATGGAGAGAGAGTCATACAGTATCACCATACAGAATACACTGACTACATGGAGAGATTCATACAGTATCACAATACAGAATACACTGACTACATGGAGAGAGAGAGAGTCATAAAGTATCACCATACAGAATATACTGACTACATGGAGAGAGAGTCACCATACAGAATACACTGACTACATGGAGAGAGAGTCATACCGTATCACCATACAGAATACACTGACTACATGGAGTCATACAGATCACCATACAGAATACACTGACGACATGGAGAGAGAGTCATACAGTATCACCATACAGAATACACTGACTACATGGAGAGATTCATACAGTATCACCATACAGAATACACTGACTACATGGAGAGATTCATACAGTATCACCATACAGAATACACTGACTACATGGAGTCATACAGTTTCACCATACAGAATACACTGACGACATGGAGAGAGAGTCATACAGTATCACCATACAGAATATACTGACTACATGGAGAGAGAGTCACCATACAGAATACACTGACTACATGGAGAGAGAGTCATACAGTATCACCATACAGAATACACTGACTACATGGAGAGAGAGTCATACACTATCACCATACAGAATACACTGACTACATGGAGAGAGAGTCATACAGTATCACCATACAGAATACACTGACTACATGGAGAGAGAGTCATACAGTATCACCATACAGAATACACTGACTACATGGAGTCATACAGTTTCACCATACAGAATACACTGACTACATCGAGAGATTCATACAGTATCACCATACAGAATACACTGACTACATGGAGAGAGAGAGTCATATAGTTTCACCATACAGAATACATTGACTACATGGAGAGAGAGTCATACAGTTTCACCATACAGAATACATTGACTACATGGAGAGAGATATATTACTGTACATCCTGAAGGATTTTACTTCACAGACTTTACCACCAACAATCATCTCTTCTCAACAAGTGGAACAAATATGTTGGAGCTTCACGGTAAGCCCTCAGGTTGGTCCACCAATACAACCAAGAACGTGTCACCTTCCTCTGGGAGGTCAGCCAATAAAATGTCAACCTCTTCAAAGGGTACTGGATTTATGGGGATGAAAAAAGCCCTTAGCAGTTGAACAGGAGGTTAGGCCTTTAAAACGAAAACATTACATGAGGTTTTGTGTAAAAAATTAATACATCTATTAAAATTATTTTGAATGTATTCTTTACATTACCTCACTGAAAAAGTGCCATGGTTTTGCCCCCTTATGCCTCTTGGACTTGTAGCCTTTCTAGAACATTGTATATACAATCTCTTTATAGAACATTGTATATAAAAGCCCTTTATAGAACATTGTATATAAAAGCCCTTTATAGAACATTGTATATAAAAGCCATTTATAGAACAATGTATATATATGCTCTTTATGGAACATTGTATATAAAAGCCCTTTATAGAACAATGTATATATATGCTCTTTATGGAACATTGTATATAAAAGCCCTTTATGGAACATTGTATATAAAAGCCCTTTATAGAACATTGTATATAAAAGCCCTTTACAGAACAATGTATATAAAAGCCCTTTATAGAACATTGTATATAAAAGCCCTTTACAGAACATTGTATATAAAAGCCCTTTATAGAACATTGTATATAAAAGCCATTTATAGAACAATGTATATATATGCTCTTTATGGAACATTGTATATAAAAGCCCTTTATAGAACAATGTATATATATGCTCTTTATGGAACATTGTATATAAAAGCCCTTTATGGAACATTGTATATAAAAGCCCTTTATAGAACATTGTATATAAAAGCCCTTTACAGAACAATGTATATAAAAGCCCTTTATAGAACATTGTATATAAAAGCCCTTTACAGAACATTGTATATAAAAGCCCTTTACAGAACAATGTATATATAAGCTCTTTCTAGAACATTGTATATAAAATCCCTTTATAGAACATTGTATATAAAAGCCCTTTATAGCTCCATATGGCAAACAGCTTAACAGAGCTGTGTTTGGGTAGCCTAATTACACCAATGTATAGTTAACCATACCATGCTTACATTGACACTGAGTTCTCTTATCATGGATGGTGTGTACAGTATCAGTGCTGTTGGACTGAGATCAGAGAGGAGGGTGAGAAGAGACATTGCTCTTGGCCCTACTTGTTGACATGACTAGGACACTTCTCAATCAAACCCACCTCACAGTGCAACAGTACATTCCCTTAGCTATAGAGACCCTCCCAGATGTTACGGAGAGGGATTGTGAAATCAGGTAGAGGCGTGGTACTTCATCCAAGACATGCAAACCCCCTCTCTGGCTCAGAGGAGCCCCTGGACAGTTTTCAGCTGACAGATGGTAGTTAACACAGGTATCGCCTGTCAGGAAGAGCCAATCAAGCTCAGATCAAACAAAGAGGGAGATAATGGAGAGCTTCCCCATCCTGGCGCTGCATTGTCCTGGCTACAAAAGGACCAGTTATTTTCTGCTCCTCAGGGCCTGGAGGGAGACAATGACCCAGTGGGTCAGACACAGACAGAGACAAGACAGGGCTGGACACAAGCCACATGGACACTGGGTGATGATAGAGGCATTCTGAATGGACTCACCTGAGACCCAGCCAGCAGGCCTGTATAGTAGAGGCAGTCTGTAGGGTAACAATGTGCTGTATGGCCATGTCTGCAGTGTAGGAGCTGAATCTCTTGAATAACCATCTCTGCAGTGTGTATGTGAGGGGAAGGGTTGTGAAAAAGAGAGAGACAGAGAGATTGAGAGAGGAAGGGAGATAAAGAGAAAGAAAGATATAGGAGAGGAGAGGAGAGGAGAGGAGAGGAGAGGAGAGGAGAGGAGAGGAGAGGAGAGGAGAGGAGAGGAGAGGAGAGGAGAGGAGAGGAGAGGAGAGGAGAGGAGAGGAGAGGAGAGGAGAGGAGAGGAGAGGAGAGGCGCAGAGAGAGAACGTGAGACAGAGAGTAAGTGCGTGTCCAGCTAAGTTGGACAGTATCATGACCATCTCTAAGAGGAGGGAGAGAAAAGGAGAGGAAAGGAGAGAGGGTGATAAAGAGAGATGGAGTCTGAGCCGTGCCCTGGCCGCCGGTGCAGGAGAGCATCTCGATCGATGGCAGCGCCCAGGGTTAGATTACAAATTGAGTTTAGCAAGGCTGCTTTTCCCCTCTTTATTTCCGCAGTATCCCCAACGAGGCTCCACTCCAGGCTATTTACGGTGCCCTCTGCCTGGGTAAGTTAATAATGGGGGCCCAGGCTCGATGCACTCCAATTGAGTCATTTGGCCAGGAATTACTCCGACACACACAATCAATCAGAGAGTGGCAGGGGTCATCCCCAGAGCAGTGCCCCGCCTCACCCCTCTTGGTCCCTCACACCCAGTCAGTACTCAGGAACTATTCTGGTCATAATTGCATAAGAGTTTTAACACCGTACAGCAAAAACAGCATCCCCTCAGGAGTCATATGCTGGCAGGCCGCTGAACACGGACCGTATTGTTGATCGTATTTGTGTGTTTAGCTACATGTATTGAACGGAGTTCATTGACCTGTGTTTATCGATTCCGTCTATTGTGCTCATGGTCAAATGCAGCTCCTCCAAAATAATGCATTTCTAATGACTATGAAAATGAAGGCATGCAGCAGGCCGGAGGGCTTCCATGGCAACCAACCAGAAGCCAGCGTGTCCAGAGCCAGACAGCTGTGTGGCGGCAGGTTGCCCACCAGCATAAGAGAAACCATACCTCTGCTCCTCTCCTTATCTATCTGGCTGTGGACAGAGTCTGTGGGGCTGTTCATGACTCAACAATGTCATAATACTATAATGTCAATATGCAGCAACAGCAATGACATCAAGGGAAACTGGTTGGAGACCGAGTAAACAAAGATATGAAGGCTTCTGTCTAGGATGGTAATGAAGCTGGCATCACTGAATAATAAACCTCATTGATGTATTGAGACCGATGGCCCTGCATCTTAAATCACTGACTTGCATTAAACAATGGTGATACAGTACTGAGTGTGATGTGGGCTGGGAGCTATCAGCAGTATACCTGATGGTGAGGCTGATGATTAACTATCAGCAGTATACCTGATAGTGAGGCTGATGATTAACTATCAGCAGTATACCTGATGGTAAGGCTGAAGGTTAACTATCAGCAGTATACCTGATGGTGAGTCTGAAGTGTAGCTGTCAGCAGTATACTTGATGGTGAAGATGAGCTATCAGCAGTATATTTGAGGGTGAGAATGAAGGTAAGCTAACAGCAGTATACCTGAGAGTGAGGCTGAAGGTTAGCTATCAGCAGTATATTTGGGGCTGAAGGTAAGCTAACAGCAGTATACTTGAGGGTGAGGCTGAAAGTTAGCTATCAGCAGTATACTTGAGGGTGAAGGTTAGCTAACAACAGTATATCTGAGGCTGAAGGTTAGCTAACAGCAGTATACCTGAGGGTGAGGCTGAAGGTTAGCTAACAGCAGTATATTTGAGGGTGAGGCTGAAGGTTAGCTAACAGCAGTATACCTGATGGTGAGGCTGATGATTAACTATCAGCAGTACACCTGATGGTGAGGCTGATGATTAACTATCAGCAGTATACTTGAGGGTGAGGCTGAAGGGTAGCTATCAGCAGTATACCTAATGGTGAGGCTGATGATTAACTATCAGCAGTATACCTGATGGTGAGGCTGATGAATAACTATCAGCAGTATACCTGATGGTGAGGCTGATGATTAACTATCAGCAGTATACCTGATGGTGAGGCTGATGATTAACTATCAGCAGTATACCTGATGGTGAGGCTGATGATTAACTATCAGCAGTATACCTGGTGGTGAGGCTGATGATTAACTATCAGCAGTATACCTGATGGTGAGGCTGATGATTAACTATCAGCAGTATACCTGATGGTGAGGCTGAAGGTTAGCTATCAGCAGTATACCTGATGGTGAGGCTGATGATTAACTATCAGCAGTATACCTGATGGTGAGGCTGATGATTAACTATCAGCAGTATACCTGATGGTGAGGCTGAAGGTTAGCTATCAGCAGTATACCTGATGGTGAAGATTAGCTATCAGCAGTATATTTGAGGGTGGGAATGAAGGTAAGCTAACAGCAGTATACCTGAGAGTGAGGCTGAAGGTTAGCTAACAGCAGTATACTTGAGGGTGAGGCTGAAAGTTAGCTATCAGCAGTATACCTGATGGTGAAGATTAGCTATCAGCAGTATATTTGAGGGTGAGAATGAAGGTAAGCTAACAGCAGTATACCTGAGAGTGAGGCTGAAGGTTAGCTGTCAGCAGTATACTTGAGGGTGAAGAATAGCTATCAGCAGTATACCTGAGGGTGAGGCTGAAGTTTAGCTAACAGCAGTATACTTGAGGGTGAAGGTTAGCTATCAGCAGTATACCTGAGGGTGAAGGTTCGCTATCAGCAGTATATTTGAGGGTGAAGGTTAGCTAACAGCAGTATACTTGCGGGTGAGGCTGAAGGTTAGCTAACAGCAGCATAATTGAGGGTGAAGGTTAGCTAACAGCAGTATACTTGAGGGTGAAGGTGAGCTAACAGCAGTATATTTGAGGCTGAAGGTTAGCTAACAACAGTATATCTGAGGCTGAAGGTTAGCTAACAGCAGTATACTTGAGGGTGAAGGTTAGCTATCAGCAGTATACCTGAGGGTGAGGCTGAAGGTTAGCTAACAGCAGTATACTTGAGGGTGAAGGTTAGCTAACAGCAGTATACTTGAGGGTGAGGCTGAAGGTTAGCTTACAGCAGTATACTTGAGGGTGAGGGTTAGCTAACAGCAGTATACTTGAGGGTGAGGGTTAGCTAACAGCAGTATACTTGAGGGTGAGGGTTAGCTAACAGCAGTATACTTGAGGGTGAGGCTGAAGGTTAGCTAACAGCAGTATACTTGAGGGTGAGGGTGAAGGTTAGCTAACAGCAGTATAATTGAGGGAGAGGATTAGCTAAAAGCAGTATACTTGAGGGTGAAGGTTAGCTAACAGCAGTATATTTGAGGCTGAAGGTTAGCTAACAACAGTATATCTGAGGCTGAAGGTTAGCTAACAGCAGTATACTTGAGTGTGAAGGTTAGCTAACAGCAGTATACCTGAGAGTGAGGCTGAAGGTTAGCTAACGGCCGTATACTTGAGAGTGAAGTTTGGCTAACAGCAGTATACCTGAGGGTGACGGTTAGCTATCAGCAGTATATTTGAGGGTGAGGCTGAAGGTTAGCTAACAGCAGTATACTTGAGGGTGAGGCTGAAGGTTAGCTAACAGCAGTATGCTTGAGGGTGAAGGTTAGCTAACAGCAGTATACTTGAGGGTGAAGGTTAGCTAACAACAGTATATCTGAGGCTGAAGGTTAGCTAACAGCAGTATGCTTGAGGGTGAAGGTTAGCTATCAGCAGTATACCTGAGGGTGAAGGTTCGCTATCAGCAGTATATTTGAGGGTTAAGGTTAGCTAACAGCAGTATACTTGCGGGTGAGGCTGAAGGTTAGCTAACAGCAGTATAATTGAGGGTGAAAGTTAGCTAACAGCAGTATACTTGAGGGTGAGGCTGAAAGTTAGCTAACAGCAGTATACTTGAGGGTGAGGGTTAGCTAACAGCAGTATACTTGAGGGTGAGGCTGAAGGTTAGCTTACAGCAGTATACTTGAGGGTGAGGGTTAGCTAACAGCAGTATACTTGAGGGTGAGGCTGAAGGTTAGCTAACAGCAGTATACTTGAGGGTGAGGGTGAAGGTTAGCTAACAGCAGTATAATTGAGGGAGAGGATTAGCTAAAAGCAGTATACTTGAGGGTGAAGGTTAGCTAACAGCAGTATATTTGAGGCTGAAGGTTAGCTAACAACAGTATATCTGAGGCTGAAGGTTAGCTAACAGCAGTATACTTGAGGGTGAAGGTTAGCTAACAGCAGTATACCTGAGGGTGAGGCTGAAGGTTAGCTAACGGCCGTATACTTGAGAGTGAAGTTTGGCTAACAGCAGTATACCTGAGGGTGACGGTTAGCTATCAGCAGTATATTTGAGGGTGAGGCTGAAGGTTAGCTAACAGCAGTATACTTGAGGGTGAGGCTGAAGGTTAGCTAACAGCAGTATGCTTGAGGGTGAAGGTTAGCTAACAGCAGTATACTTGAGGGTGAAGGTTAGCTAACAACAGTATATCTGAGGCTGAAGGTTAGCTAACAGCAGTATGCTTGAGGGTGAAGGTTAGCTATCAGCAGTATACCTGAGGGTGAAGGTTCGCTATCAGCAGTATATTTGAGGGTGAAGATTAGCTAACAGCAGTATACTTGCGGGTGAGGCTGAAGGTTAGCTAACAGCAGTATAATTGAGGGTGAAGGTTAGCTAACAGCAGTATACTTGAGGGTGAAGGTTAGCTATCAGCAGTATACCTGAGGGTGAAGGTTCGCTATCAACAGTATATTTGAGGGTGAAGGTTAGCTAACAGCAGTATACTTGCGGGTGAGGCTGAAGGTTAGCTAACAGCAGTATAATTGAGGGTGAAGGTTAGCTAACAGCAGTATACTTGAGGGTGAAGGTGAGCTAACAGCAGTATATTTGAGGCTGAAGGTTAGCTAACAACAGTATATCTGAGGCTGAAGGTTAGCTAACAGCAGTATACTTGAGGGTGAAGGTTAGCTAACAGCAGTATACTTGAGGGTGAGGCTGAAGGTTAGCTTACAGCAGTATACTTGAGGGTGAGGGTTAGCTAACAGCAGTATACTTGAGGGTGAGGGTTAGCTAACAGCAGTATACTTGAGGGTGAGGCTGAAGGTTAGCTAACAGCAGTATACTTGAGGGTGAGGGTGAAGGTTAGCTAACAGCAGTATACTTGAGGGTGAAGGTTAGCTATCAGCAGTATACCTGAGGGTGAGGCTGAAGGTTAGCTAACAGCAGTATACTTGAGGGTGAAGGTTAGCTATCAGCAGTATACCTGAGGGTGAAGGTTCGCTATCAGCAGTATATTTGAGGGTGAAGGTTAGCTAACAGCAGTATACTTGCGGGTGAGGCTGAAGGTTAGCTAACAGCAGTATACTTGAGGGTGAAGGTTAGCTATCAGCAGTATACCTGAGGGTGAAGGTTCGCTATCAGCAGTATATTTGAGGGTGAAGGTTAGCTAACAGCAGTATACTTGCGGGTGAGGCTGAAGGTTAGCTAACAGCAGTATACTTGAGGGTGAGGGTTAGCTAACAGCAGTATACTTGAGGGTGAGGCTGAAGGTTAGCTAACAGCAGTATAATTGAGGGTGAAGGTTAGCTAACAGCAGTATAATTGAGGGTGAAGGTTAGCTAACAGCAGTATACTTGAGGGTGAAGGTTAGCTATCAGCAGTATACCTGAGGGTGAAGGTTACAGCAGTATACTTGAGGGTGAGGGTTAGCTAACAGCAGTATACTTGAGGGTGAGGCTGAAGGTTAGCTAACAGCAGTATACTTGAGGGTGAGGGTGAAGGTTAGCTAACAGCAGTATACTTGAGGGTGAAGGTTAGCTATCAGCAGTATACCTGAGGGTGAGGCTGAAGGTTAGCTAACAGCAGTATACTTGAGGGTGAAGGTTAGCTATCAGCAGTATACCTGAGGGTGAAGGTTCGCTATCAGCAGTATATTTGAGGGTGAAGGTTAGCTAACAGCAGTATACTTGCGGGTGAGGCTGAAGGTTAGCTAACAGCAGTATACTTGAGGGTGAAGGTTAGCTATCAGCAGTATACCTGAGGGTGAAGGTTCGCTATCAGCAGTATATTTGAGGGTGAAGGTTAGCTAACAGCAGTATACTTGCGGGTGAGGCTGAAGGTTAGCTAACAGCAGTATACTTGAGGGTGAGGGTTAGCTAACAGCAGTATACTTGAGGGTGAGGCTGAAGGTTAGCTAACAGCAGTATAATTGAGGGTGAAGGTTAGCTAACAGCAGTATAATTGAGGGTGAAGGTTAGCTAACAGCAGTATACTTGAGGGTGAAGGTTAGCTATCAGCAGTATACCTGAGGGTGAAGGTTCGCTATCAGCAGTATATTTGAGGGTGAAGATTAGCTAACAGCAGTATACTTGCGGGTGAGGCTGAAGGTTAGCTAACAGCAGTATAATTGAGGGTGAAGGTTAGCTAACAGCAGTATACTTGAGGGTGAAGGTTAGCTATCAGCAGTATACCTGAGGGTGAAGGTTCGCTATCAACAGTATATTTGAGGGTGAAGGTTAGCTAACAGAGTATACTTGCGGGTGAGGCTGAAGGTTAGCTAACAGCAGTATAATTGAGGGTGAAGGTTAGCTAACAGCAGTATACTTGAGGGTGAAGGTGAGCTAACAGCAGTATATTTGAGGCTGAAGGTTAGCTAACAACAGTATATCTGAGGCTGAAGGTTAGCTAACAGCAGTATACTTGAGGGTGAAGGTTAGCTAACAGCAGTATACTTGAGGGTGAGGCTGAAGGTTAGCTTACAGCAGTATACTTGAGGGTGAGGGTTAGCTAACAGCAGTATACTTGAGGGTGAGGGTTAGCTAACAGCAGTATACTTGAGGGTGAGGCTGAAGGTTAGCTAACAGCAGTATACTTGAGGGTGAGGGTGAAGGTTAGCTAACAGCAGTATACTTGAGGGTGAAGGTTAGCTATCAGCAGTATACCTGAGGGTGAGGCTGAAGGTTAGCTAACAGCAGTATACTTGAGGGTGAAGGTTAGCTATCAGCAGTATACCTGAGGGTGAAGGTTCGCTATCAGCAGTATATTTGAGGGTGAAGGTTAGCTAACAGCAGTATACTTGCGGGTGAGGCTGAAGGTTAGCTAACAGCAGTATACTTGAGGGTGAAGGTTAGCTATCAGCAGTATACCTGAGGGTGAAGGTTCGCTATCAGCAGTATATTTGAGGGTGAAGGTTAGCTAACAGCAGTATACTTGCGGGTGAGGCTGAAGGTTAGCTAACAGCAGTATACTTGAGGGTGAGGGTTAGCTAACAGCAGTATACTTGAGGGTGAGGCTGAAGGTTAGCTAACAGCAGTATAATTGAGGGTGAAGGTTAGCTAACAGCAGTATAATTGAGGGTGAAGGTTAGCTAACAGCAGTATACTTGAGGGTGAAGGTTAGCTATCAGCAGTATACCTGAGGGTGAAGGTTAGCGAACAGCAGTATACTTGAGGGTGAGGGTTAGCTAACAGCAGTATACTTGAGGGTGAGGCTGAAGGTTAGCTAACAGCAGTATACTTGAGGGTGAGGGTGAAGGTTAGCTAACAGCAGTATACTTGAGGGTGAAGGTTAGCTATCAGCAGTATACCTGAGGGTGAGGCTGAAGGTTAGCTAACAGCAGTATACTTGAGGGTGAAGGTTAGCTATCAGCAGTATACCTGAGGGTGAAGGTTCGCTATCAGCAGTATATTTGAGGGTGAAGGTTAGCTAACAGCAGTATACTTGCGGGTGAGGCTGAAGGTTAGCTAACAGCAGTATACTTGAGGGTGAAGGTTAGCTATCAGCAGTATACCTGAGGGTGAAGGTTCGCTATCAGCAGTATATTTGAGGGTGAAGGTTAGCTAACAGCAGTATACTTGCGGGTGAGGCTGAAGGTTAGCTAACAGCAGTATACTTGAGGGTGAGGGTTAGCTAACAGCAGTATACTTGAGGGTGAGGCTGAAGGTTAGCTAACAGCAGTATAATTGAGGGTGAAGGTTAGCTAACAGCAGTATAATTGAGGGTGAAGGTTAGCTAACAGCAGTATACTTGAGGGTGAAGGTTAGCTATCAGCAGTATACCTGAGGGTGAAGGTTCGCTATCAGCAGTATATTTGAGGGTGAAGGTTAGCTAACAGCAGTATACTTGCGGGTGAGGCTGAAGGTTAGCTAACAGCAGTATAATTGAGGGTGAAGGTTAGCTAACAGCAGTATACTTGAGGGTGAAGGTGAGTTAACAGCAGTATATTTGAGGCTGAAGGTTAGCTAACAACAGTATATCTGAGGCTGAAGGTTAGCTAACAGCAGTATACTTGAGGGTGAAGGTTAGCTATCAGCAGTATACCTGAGGGTGAAGGTTCGCTATCAGCAGTATATTTGAGGGTGAAGGTTAGCTAACAGCAGTATACTTGCGGGTGATGCTGAAGGTTAGCTAACAGCAGTATACTTGAGGGTGAGGGTTAGCTAACAGCAGTATACTTGAGGGTGAGGCTGAAGGTTAGCTTACAGCAGTATACTTGAGGGTGAGGGTTAGCTAACAGCAGTATACTTGAGGGTGAGGGTTAGCTAACAGCAGTATACTTGAGGGTGAGGCTGAAGGTTAGCTAACAGCAGTATACTTGAGGGTGAGGGTGAAGGTTAGCTAACAGCAGTATAATTGAGGGAGAGGATTAGCTAAAAGCAGTATACTTGAGGGTGAAGGTTAGCTAACAGCAGTATATTTGAGGCTGAAGGTTAGCTAACAACAGTATATCTGAGGCTGAAGGTTAGCTAACAGCAGTATACTTGAGGGTGAAGGTTAGCTAACAGCAGTATACCTGAGGGTGAGGCTGAAGGTTAGCTAACGGCCGTATACTTGAGAGTGAAGTTTGGCTAACAGCAGTATACCTGAGGGTGACGGTTAGCTATCAGCATTATATTTGAGGGTGAGGCTGAAGGTTAGCTAACAGCAGTATACTTGAGGGTGAGGCTGAAGGTTAGCTAACAGCAGTATGCTTGAGGGTGAAGGTTAGCTAACAGCAGTATACTTGAGGGTGAAGGTTAGCTAACAACAGTATATCTGAGGCTGAAGGTTAGCTAACAGCAGTATACTTGCGGGTGAGGGTTAGCTAACAGCAGTATACTTGAAGGTGAAGGTTAGCTATCAGCAGTATACCTGAGGGTGAGGCTGAAGGTTAGCTAACAGCCGTATACTTGAGGGTGAAGGTTAGCTATCAGCAGTGTACCTGAGGGTGAAGGTTCGCTATCAGCAGTATATTTGAGGGTGAAGGTTAGCTAACAGCAGTATACTTGCGGGTGAGGCTGAAGGTTAGCTAACAGCAGTATACTTGAGGGTGAGGCTGGAGGTTAGCTAACAGCAGTATACTTGAGGGTGAAGGTTAGCTTACAGCAGTATATTTGAGGCTGAAGGTTAGCTAACAGCAGTATACTTGAGGGTGAGGGTTAGCTAACAGCAGTATACTTGAGGGTGAGGGTTAGCTAACAGCAGTATACTTGAGGGTGAGGCTGAAGGTTAGCTAACAGCAGTATACTTGAGGCTGAAGGTTAGCTATCAGCAGTATACTTGAGGGTGAGGCTGGAGGTTAGCTAACAGCAGTATACTTGAGGGTGAGCCTGAAGGTTAGCTAAGAGCAGTATATTTGAGGCTGAAGATTAGCTAACAGCAGTATACTTGAGGGTGAGGGTTAGCTAACAGCAGTATACTTGAGCGTGAAGGTTAGCTAACAACAGTATATCTGAGGCTGAAGGTTAGCTAACAGCAGTATACCTGAGAGTGAGGCTGAAGGTTAGCTAACAGCAGTATATTTGAGGCTGAAGGTTAGCTAACAACAGTATATCTGAGGCTGAAGGTTAGCTAACAGCAGTATACTTGAGGGTGAAGGTTAGCTATCAGCAGTATACCTGAGGGTGAGGCTGAAGGTTAGCTAACAGCAGTATACTTGAGGGTGAAGGTTAGCTATCAGCAGTATACCTGAGGGTGAAGGTTCGCTATCAGCAGTATATTTGAGGGTGAAGGTTAGCTAACAGCAGTATACTTGCGGGTGAGGCTGAAGGTTAGCTAACAGCAGTATACTTGAGGGTGAGGCTGAAGATTAGCTTACAGCAGTATACTTGAGGGTGAGGGTTAGCTAACAGCAGTATACTTGAGGGTGAGGGTTAGCTAACAGCAGTATACTTGAGGGTGAGGCTGAAGGTTAGCTAACAGCAGTATACTTGAGAGTGAGGATGAAGGTTAGCTAACAGCAGTATAATTGAGGGAGAGGATTAGCTAAAAGCAGTATACTTGAGGGTGAAGGTTAGCTAACAGCAGTATATTTGAGGCTGAAGGTTAGCTAACAACAGTATATCTGAGGCTGAAGGTTAGCTAACAGCAGTATACTTGAGGGTGAAGGTTAGCTAACAGCAGTATACCTGAGGGTGAGGCTGAAGGTTAGCTAACGGCCGTATACTTGAGAGTGAAGTTTGGCTAACAGCAGTATACCTGAGGGTGACGGTTAGCTATCAGCATTATATTTGAGGGTGAGGCTGAAGGTTAGCTAACAGCAGTATACTTGAGGGTGAGGCTGAAGGTTAGCTAACAGCAGTATGCTTGAGGGTGAAGGTTAGCTAACAGCAGTATACTTGAGGGTGAAAGTTAGCTAACAACAGTATATCTGAGGCTGAAGGTTAGCTAACAGCAGTATACTTGCGGGTGAGGGTTAGCTAACAGCAGTATACTTGAGGGTGAAGGTTAGCTATCAGCAGTATACCTGAGGGTGAGGCTGAAGGTTAGCTAACAGCCGTATACTTGAGGGTGAAGGTTAGCTATCAGCAGTGTACCTGAGGGTGAAGGTTCGCTATCAGCAGTATATTTGAGGGTGAAGGTTAGCTAACAGCAGTATACTTGCGGGTGAGGCTGAAGGTTAGCTAACAGCAGTATACTTGAGGGTGAGGCTGGAGGTTAGCTAACAGCAGTATACTTGAGGGTGAAGGTTAGCTTACAGCAGTATATTTGAGGCTGAAGGTTAGCTAACAGCAGTATACTTGAGGGTGAGGGTTAGCTAACAGCAGTATACTTGAGGGTGAGGGTTAGCTAACAGCAGTATACTTGAGGGTGAGGCTGAAGGTTAGCTAACAGCAGTATACTTGAGGCTGAAGGTTAGCTATCAGCAGTATACTTGAGGGTGAGGCTGGAGGTTAGCTAACAGCAGTATACTTGAGGGTGAGCCTGAAGGTTAGCTAAGAGCAGTATATTTGAGGCTGAAGATTAGCTAACAGCAGTATACTTGAGGGTGAGGGTTAGCTAACAGCAGTATACTTGAGCGTGAATGTTAGCTAACAACAGTATATCTGAGGCTGAAGGTTAGCTAACAGCAGTATACTTGCGGGTGAGGGTTAGCTAACAGCAGTATACTTGAGGGTGAAGGTTAGCTATCAGCAGTATACCTGAGGGTGAGGCTGAAGGTTAGCTAACAGCCGTATACTTGAGGGTGAAGGTTAGCTATCAGCAGTGTACCTGAGGGTGAAGGTTCGCTATCAGCAGTATATTTGAGGGTGAAGGTTAGCTAACAGCAGTATACTTGCGGGTGAGGCTGAAGGTTAGCTAACAGCAGTATACTTGAGGGTGAAGGTTAGCTTACAGCAGTATATTTGAGGCTGAAGGTTAGCTAACAGCAGTATACTTGAGGGTGAGGGTTAGCTAACAGCAGTATACTTGAGGGTGAGGGTTAGCTAACAGCAGTATACTTGAGGGTGAGGCTGAAGGTTAGCTAACAGCAGTATACTTGAGGCTGAAGGTTAGCTATCAGCAGTATACTTGAGGGTGAGGCTGGAGGTTAGCTAACAGCAGTATACTTGAGGGTGAGCCTGAAGGTTAGCTAAGAGCAGTATATTTGAGGCTGAAGATTAGCTAACAGCAGTATACTTGAGGGTGAGGGTTAGCTAACAG
Organism: Oncorhynchus gorbuscha; assembly: GCF_021184085.1. Lineage (NCBI taxonomy): Eukaryota > Metazoa > Chordata > Actinopteri > Salmoniformes > Salmonidae > Oncorhynchus > Oncorhynchus gorbuscha. The sequence continues at coordinate 41,478,584 of NC_060198.1, read as the reverse complement.
CAGTATACTTGAGCGTGAAGGTTAGCTAACAACAGTATATCTGAGGCTGAAGGTTAGCTAACAGCAGTATACCTGAGAGTGAGGCTGAAGGTTAGCTAACAGCAGTATACTTGAGGGTGAAGTTTGGCTAACAGCAGTATACCTCAGGGTGACGGTTTGCTATCAGCAGTATATTTGAGGGTGAGGCTGAAGGTTAGCTAACAGCAGTATATTTGAGGGTGAAGGTTAGCTATCAGCAGTATACCTGAGGGTGAGGCTGAAGGTTAGCTAACAGCCGTATACTTGAGGGTGAAGGTTAGCTATCAGCAGTGTACCTGATGGTGAAGGTTCGCTATCAGCAGTATATTTGAGGGTGAAGGTTAGCTAACAGCAGTATACTTGCGGGTGAGGCTGAAGGTTAGCTAACAGCAGTATACTTGAGGGTAAGGCTGGAGGTTAGCTAACAGCAGTATACTTGAGGGTGAAGGTTAGCTTACAGCAGTATATTTGAGGCTGAAGGTTAGCTAACAGCAGTATACTTGAGGGTGAGGGTTAGCTAACAGCAGTATACTTGAGGGTGAGGCTGAAGTTTAGCTAACAGCAGTATACTTGAGGCTGAAGGTTAGCTATCAGCAGTATACTTGAGGGTGAGGCTGGAGGTTAGCTAACAGCAGTATACTTGAGGGTGAGCCTGGAGGTTAGCTAACAGCAGTATATTTGAGGCTGAAGATTAGCTAACAGCAGTATACTTGAGGGTGAGGGTTAGCTAACAGCAGTATACTTGAGGGTGAAGGTTAGCTAACAACAGTATATCTGAGGCTGAAGGTTAGCTAACAGCAGTATACCTGAGAGTGAGGCTGAAGGTTAGCTAACAGCAGTATACTTGAGGGTGAAGTTTGGCTAACAGCAGTATACCTCAGGGTGACGGTTTGCTATCAGCAGTATATTTGAGGGTGAAGGTTAGCTAACAGCAGTATACTTGCGGGTGAGGCTGAAGGTTAGCTAACAGCAGTATACTTGAGGGTGAGGGTTAGCTAACAGCAGTATACTTGAGGGTGAGGCTGAAGGTTAGCTTACAGCAGTATACTTGAGGGTGAGGGTTAGCTAACAGCAGTATACTTGAGGGTGAGGGTTAGCTAACAGCAGTATACTTGAGGGTGAGGCTGAAGGTTAGCTAACAGCAGTATACTTGAGAGTGAGGATGAAGGTTAGCTAACAGCAGTATAATTGAGGGAGAGGATTAGCTAAAAGCAGTATACTTGAGGGTGAAGGTTAGCTAACAGCAGTATATTTGAGGCTGAAGGTTAGCTAACAACAGTATATCTGAGGCTGAAGGTTAGCTAACAGCAGTATACTTGAGGGTGAAGGTTAGCTAACAGCAGTATACCTGAGGGTGAGGCTGAAGGTTAGCTAACGGCCGTATACTTGAGAGTGAAGTTTGGCTAACAGCAGTATACCTGAGGGTGACGGTTAGCTATCAGCATTATATTTGAGGGTGAGGCTGAAGGTTAGCTAACAGCAGTATACTTGAGGGTGAGGCTGAAGGTTAGCTAACAGCAGTATGCTTGAGGGTGAAGGTTAGCTAACAGCAGTATACTTGAGGGTGAAAGTTAGCTAACAACAGTATATCTGAGGCTGAAGGTTAGCTAACAGCAGTATACTTGCGGGTGAGGGTTAGCTAACAGCAGTATACTTGAGGGTGAAGGTTAGCTATCAGCAGTATACCTGAGGGTGAGGCTGAAGGTTAGCTAACAGCCGTATACTTGAGGGTGAAGGTTAGCTATCAGCAGTGTACCTGAGGGTGAAGGTTCGCTATCAGCAGTATATTTGAGGGTGAAGGTTAGCTAACAGCAGTATACTTGCGGGTGAGGCTGAAGGTTAGCTAACAGCAGTATACTTGAGGGTGAGGCTGGAGGTTAGCTAACAGCAGTATACTTGAGGGTGAAGGTTAGCTTACAGCAGTATATTTGAGGCTGAAGGTTAGCTAACAGCAGTATACTTGAGGGTGAGGGTTAGCTAACAGCAGTATACTTGAGGGTGAGGGTTAGCTAACAGCAGTATACTTGAGGGTGAGGCTGAAGGTTAGCTAACAGCAGTATACTTGAGGCTGAAGGTTAGCTATCAGCAGTATACTTGAGGGTGAGGCTGGAGGTTAGCTAACAGCAGTATACTTGAGGGTGAGCCTGAAGGTTAGCTAAGAGCAGTATATTTGAGGCTGAAGATTAGCTAACAGCAGTATACTTGAGGGTGAGGGTTAGCTAACAGCAGTATACTTGAGCGTGAAGGTTAGCTAACAACAGTATATCTGAGGCTGAAGGTTAGCTAACAGCAGTATACCTGAGAGTGAGGCTGAAGGTTAGCTAACAGCAGTATACTTGAGGGTGAAGTTTGGCTAACAGCAGTATACCTCAGGGTGACGGTTTGCTATCAGCAGTATATTTGAGGGTGAGGCTGAAGGTTAGCTAACAGCAGTATATTTGAGGGTGAAGGTTAGCTATCAGCAGTATACCTGAGGGTGAGGCTGAAGGTTAGCTAACAGCCGTATACTTGAGGGTGAAGGTTAGCTATCAGCAGTGTACCTGATGGTGAAGGTTCGCTATCAGCAGTATATTTGAGGGTGAAGGTTAGCTAACAGCAGTATACTTGCGGGTGAGGCTGAAGGTTAGCTAACAGCAGTATACTTGAGGGTGAGGCTGGAGGTTAGCTAACAGCAGTATACTTGAGGGTGAAGGTTAGCTTACAGCAGTATATTTGAGGCTGAAGGTTAGCTAACAGCAGTATACTTGAGGGTGAGGGTTAGCTAACAGCAGTATACTTGAGGGTGAGGCTGAAGGTTAGCTAACAGCAGTATACTTGAGGCTGAAGGTTAGCTATCAGCAGTATACTTGAGGGTGAGGCTGGAGGTTAGCTAACAGCAGTATACTTGAGGGTGAGCCTGGAGGTTAGCTAACAGCAGTATATTTGAGGCTGAAGATTAGCTAACAGCAGTATACTTGAGGGTGAGGGTTAGCTAACAGCAGTATACTTGAGGGTGAAGGTTAGCTAACAACAGTATATCTGAGGCTGAAGGTTAGCTAACAGCAGTATACCTGAGAGTGAGGCTGAAGGTTAGCTAACAGCAGTATACTTGAGGGTGAAGTTTGGCTAACAGCAGTATACCTCAGGGTGACGGTTTGCTATCAGCAGTATATTTGAGGGTGAGGCTGAAGGTTAGCTAACAGCAGTATATTTGAGGGTGAAGGTTAGCTAACAGCAGTATACTTGCGGGTGAGGCTGAAGGTTAGCTAACTGCAGTATACTTGAGGGTGAGGCTGAAGGTTAGCTAACAGCAGTATACTTGAGGGTGAGGGTTAGCTAACAGCAGTATACTTGAGGGTGAGGGTTAGCTAACAGCAGTATACTTGAGGGTGAGGCTGAAGGTTAGCTAACAGCAGTATACTTGAGGGTGAGGGTGAAGGTTAGCTAACATCAGTATACTTGAGGGTGAAGGTTAGCTAACAGAAGTATACTTGAGGGTGAAGGTGAGCTAACAGCAGTATATTTGAGGCTGAAAGTTAGCAAACAACAGTATATCTGAGGCTGAAGGTTAGCTAACAGCAGTATACTTGAGGGTGAAGGGGAGCTAACAGCAGTATATTTGAGGCTGAAGGTTAGCTAACAGCAGTATACTTGAGGGTGAAGGTTAGCTATCAGCAGTACACCTGAGGGTGAAGGTTCGCTATCAGCAGTATATTTGAGGGTGAAGGTTAGCTAACAGCAGTATACTTGTGGGTGAGGCTGAAGGTTAGCTAACAGCAGTATAATTGAGGGTGAAAGTTAGCTAACAGCTGTATACTTGAGGGTGAAGGTGAGCTAACAGCAGTATATTTGAGGCTGAAGGTTAGCTAACAACAGTACATCTGAGGCTGAAGGTTAGCTAACAGCAGTATAATTGAGGGCGAAGGTTAGCTAACAGCAGTATACTTGAGGGTGAAGGTTAGCTAACAGCAGGATACTTGAGGGTGAAGGTTAGCTATCAGCAGTATACCTGAGGGTGAGGCTGAAGATTAGCTAACAGCTGTATACTTGAGGGTGAAGGTTAGCTATCAGCAGTATACCTGAGGGTGAGGCTGATGGTTAGCTGACAGCAGTATACTTGAGGGTGAAGGTTAGCTATCAGCAGTAAAGGAAGGAAGGAAGACAAAATAAGGACAAAAGAAGGACAGAAGAAAAAGGAAAAGAAAGAGGACAACAAAGTGAAACAGTCAGCACTTCTATTGCAACTTCGTATTTCGTCGTCCTAACGTAGTCTACACTGCTATCTGCCCAGCAGCTAGCCAGCTAGCAAACGTCCACCGTCTACCGAATAGCAGCACTGTAGAAACTATTACACTCAACTGAACGACTTGATTAGTGTAGTGTTAGCTAGCTACATAGTTGTCTTTGCTGTCTTCGTATCCAAAATAATTGTGTAGTTTAGAGCGTGTAGTCTTAGAGTGATTATCTTAATTTACCGAGGTTAGCTAGCCAGCTATTTGTCGTCCTTAACGTAGGAGACACTGCTAGCTAGCCAACAGCTAGCCAACGTCTACTGAATAGAACTTCCGCACTCAACAACCCGGTCGCATTCCGCTTCGCTCCACAGGTAGTATCACATTTTTCATTTCATTTCATTACAGCACAACGGTTTGATTTGTTTGATCGTAGCTAGCTACATAGCTAGCTACATAGCCGTCTGTGTATCAAAGATAATTGTGTAGTCTAGAGCGATTTTCTAGGTTAGCTAGCCAGCTATTGTCGTTCTTTTAACGCAACGTAACGTAATCAACACTGCTAGCTAGCCAGCTAGCCCCCGAATAGCAGCACTGTAGAAACTACTACACTCAACGGAACGACTTGATTAGTGTAGTGTCAACAACGCAGCCACTGTCAGCTAGCCTACAAAGTCAACAACGCAGCCACTGCCAGCTAGCCTACTTCAGCAGTACTGTATCATTTTTAATAATTTTAGTCAATAAGATTCTTGCTACGTAAGCTTAACTTTCTGAACATTCGAGACGTGTAGTCCACTTGTCATCCCAATCTCCTTGCATTAGCGTAGCCTCTTCTGTAGCCTGTCAACTATGTGTCTGTCTATCCCTGTTCTCTCCTCTCTGCACAGACCATACAAACGCTCCACACCGCGTGGCCGCTGCCACCCTAATCTGGTGGTCCCAGCGCGCACGACCCACGTGGAGTTCCAGGTCTCCGGTAGCCTCTGGAACTGCCGATCTGCAGCCAACAAGGCAGAGTTTATCTCAGCCTATGCCTCCCTCCAGTCCCTCGACTTCTTGGCACTGACAGAAACATGGATCACCACAGATAACACTGCTACTACTACTGCTCTCTCTTCGTCCGCCCACGTGTTCTCGCACACCCCGAGAGCTTCTGGTCAGCGGGGTGGTGGCATAGGGATCCTTATCTCTCCCATGTGGTCATTCTCTCTTTCTCCCCTTACCCATCTGTCTATCGCCTCCTTTGAATTTCATGCTGTCACAGTTACCAGCCCTTTCAAGCTTAACATCCTTATCATTTATCGCCCTCCAGGTCCCCTCGGAGAGTTCATCAATGAGCTTGATGCCTTGATAAGCTCCTTTCCTGAGGACGGCTCACCTCTCACAGTTCTGGGCGACTTTAACCTCCCCACGTCTACCTTTGACTCATTCCTCTCTGCCTCCTTCTTTCCACTCCTCTCCTCTTTTGACCTCACCCTCTCACCTTCCCCCCTACTCACAAGGCAGGCAATACGCTCGACCTCATCTTTACTAGATGCTGTTCTTCCACTAACCTCATTGCAACTCCCCTCCAAGTCTCCGACCACTACCTTGTATCCTTTTCCCTCTCGCTCTCATCCAACACTTCCCACACTGCCCCTACTCGGATGGTATCGCGCCGTCCCAACCTTCGCTCTCTCTCCCCGCTACTCTCTCCTCTTCCATCCTATCATCTCTTCCCTCTGCTCAAACCTTCTCCAACCTATCTCCTGATTCTGCCTCCTCAACCCTCCTCTCCTCCCTTTCTGCATCCTTTGACTCTCTATGTCCCCTATCTTCCAGGCCGGCTCGGTCCTCCCCTCCCGCTCCGTGGCTTGACGACTCAATGCGAGCTCACACAACAGGGCTCCGGAAGGCCGAGCGGAAATGGAGGAAAACTCGCCTCCCTGCGGACCTGGCATCCTTTCACTCCCTCCTCTCTACATTTTCCTCCTCTGTCTCTGCTGCTAAAGCCACTTTCTACCACTCTAAATTCCAAGCATCTGCCTCTAACCCTAGGAAGCTCTTTGCCACATTCTCCTCCCTCCTGAATCCTCCTCCCCCTCCCCCCTCCTCCCTCTCTGCAGATGACTTCGTCAACCATTTTGAAAAGAAGATCGACGACATCCGATCCTCGTTTGCTAAGTCAAACAACACCGCTGGTTCTGCTCACACTGCCCTACCCTGTGCTCTGACCTCTTTCTCCCCTCTCTCTCCATACCTCTTGTGACCCGGCCGCCCAACAACCTGCCCGCTCGACCCTATCCCCTCCTCTCTTCTCCAGACCATTTCCGGAGACCTTCTCCCTTACCTCACCTCGCTCATCAACTTATCCCTGACCGCTGGCTACGTCCCTTCCGTCTTCAAGAGAGCGAGAGTTGCACCCCTTCTGAAAAAACCTACACTCGATCCCTCCGATGTCAACAACTACAGACCAGTATCCCTTCTTTCTTTTCTCTCCAAAACTCTTGAACGTGCCGTCCTTGGTCAGCTCTCCCGCTATCTCTCTCAGAATGACCTTCTTGATCCAAATCAGTCAGGTTTCAAGACTAGTCATTCAACTGAGACTGCTCTTCTCTGTATCACGGAGGCGCTCCGCACCGCTAAAGCTAACTCTCTCTCCTCTGCTCTCATCCTTCTAGACCTATCGGCTGCCTTCGATACTGTGAACCATCAGATCCTCCTCTCCACCCTCTCCGAGTTGGGCATCTCCGGCGCGGCCCACGCTTGGATTGCGTCCTACCTGACAGGTCGCTCCTACCAGGTGGCGTGGCGAGAATCTGTCTCCTCACCACGCGCTCTCACCACTGGTGTCCCCCAGGGATCTGTTCTAGGCCCTCTCCTATTCTCGCTATACACCAAGTCACTTGGCTCTGTCATAACCTCACATGGTCTCTCCTATCATTGCTATGCAGACGACACACAATTAATCTTCTCCTTTCCCCCTTCTGATGACCAGGTGGCGAATCGCATCTCTGCATGTCTGGCAGACATATCAGTGTGGATGACGGATCACCACCTCAAGCTGAACTTCGGCAAGACGGAGCTGCTCTTCCTCCCGGGGAAGGACTGCCCGTTCCATGATCTCGCCATCACGGTTGACAACTCCATTGTGTCCTCCTCCCAGAGCGCTAAGAACCTTGGCGTGATCCTGGACAACAAACTGTCGTTCTCAACTAACATCAAGGCGGTGGCCCGTTCCTGTAGGTTCATGCTCTACAACATCCGCAGAGTACGACCCTGCCTCACACAGGAAGCGGCGCAGGTCCTAATCCAGGCACTTGTCATCTCCCGTCTGGATTACTGCAACTCGCTGTTGGCTGGGCTCCCTGCCTGTGCCATTAAACCCCTACAACTCATCCAGAACGCCGCAGCCCGTCTAGTGTTCAACCTTCCCAAGTTCTCTCACGTCACCCCGCTCCTCCGCTCTCTCCACTGGCTTCCAGTTGAAGCTCGCATCCGCTACAAGACCATGGTGCTTGCCTACGGAGCTGTGAGGGGAACGGCACCTCAGTACCTCCAGGCTCTGATCAGGCCCTACACCCAAATAAGGGCACTGCGTTCATCCACCTCTGGCCTGCTCGCCTCCCTACCACTGAGGAAGTACAGTTCCCGCTCAGCTCAGTCAAAACTGTTCGCTGCTCTGGCTCCCCAATGGTGGAACAAACTCCCTCATGACGCCAGGACAGCGGAGTCAATCACCACCTTCCGGAGACACCTGAAACCCCACCTCTTTAAGGAATACCTAGGATAGGATAAAGTAATCCTTCTCACCCCCCTTAAAATATTTAGATGCACTATTGTAAAGTGGTTGTTCCACTGGATGTCATAAGGTGAATGCACCAATTTGTAAGTCGCTCTGGATAAGAGCGTCTGCTAAATGACTTAAATGTAAATGTAAATGTAATGTAATGTATACCTGAGGGTGAAGGTTCGCTATCAGCAGTATATTTGAGGGTGAAGGTTAGCTAACAGCAGTATACTTGCGGGTGAGGCTGAAGGTTAGCTAACAGCAGTATACTTGAGGGTGAGGCTGGAGGTTAGCTAACAGCAGTATACTTACATTTACATTTACATTTAAGTCATTTAGCAGACACTCTTATCCAGAGTGACTTACAAATT
>NC_060198.1:41448115-41470112 GCF_021184085.1 Oncorhynchus gorbuscha | reverse complement strand
CTCTTCCAGAAGGACAACCATCTCTGCGGGACTTTACCAATCAGGCCTTTATGGTTGAGTGGCCAGATGGAAGACACTCTCAGTAAAAGGCACATGAAAGTCCACGTGGAATTTGCCAAAAGTCACCTAAAGACTCTCAGACCATCTGGTCTGATGAAACCAAGATTGAACTCTTTAGGTCTGAATGCCAAGAGTTACATCTGGAGGAAACCTGGCACCAACCCTACGGTAAAGCATGGTGTTGGAAGCATCCTGCTGTGGCGATGTTTTTCAAAGGCAGGGACAGGGGGACTGCTCAGGATTGAGGGAAAGATGAACAGAGCAAAGTACAGCGATATCCTTGATGAAAATGTAATGTAATGTAATGTAAAACCTGCTACAGAGCACTCAGGATCTCAGACTGGGGTGAAGGTTCACCTTCCAACAGGACAACAACCCTAAGCACACAGCCAAGACAACGCAGGAGTGGCTTCGGGGGACAAGTCTTGAAATGTCCTTGAGTGGCCCAGCCAGACCCTGGACTTGATCCCGATGGAACATCTCTGGAGACCTGAAAACCTGGAAGATATTCTATACCCCATGTCTTTAGGAATGTAAGGTTATCAGCAGGTCAAAAGGTCACCTTTGTGCGTACACAATCTTAAACCTCTGCTCCATCTTGCGACACTTGTTCCTCCAGCTCTCCCTCGCCGGTGACCAGGGGGATGTAAGGGTGTTCTGGGACACTTTCGTCACTGGCACTGCTGTCCACACTGCACCGGTCATCCTCATCACTCAGGTAGTCATAGCTGTAAGCAGGGGACATATAGCAGGGGAGTGACACACCGCTTATAGTCATATCTATGGGTATGACTAAGCTACTGACTAGTATGACATATTCACGAAGTGGGCATGTGGTTGTCTCACCTCTGAGTGAACTTCAGGTAAGGTGTGAAGTCAATCACAGCAGGGGACTTACCATCCAGCGCCTCCCTTCAGGCAAAAACTAGACAGAGAAAGAATTGTGAACTTTAAGATAACAATGTAACAAATCATAATGCTATGATTCTGCAGGCTGAGTAATGCTGCCTCACCTGAAGTCTATGGCACTGAGGCCAATGAGCATGCCTGTCAGAACAGTGGCCTCCTCTCTCAGTATGATGGCTCCGTCATCATAGAACCTCCTGCAGGGCAAAGCCTTATGATTAGTCATGTTTTGCATGTTGTTTCTAAGGTAACTTGGGAGTTAATAGGCTAGATGGGATACTATTTTGTGGTATATCTGACCTGGTTGTCCGTGTGTCCCTCAGGGCTGTGGCCACATACCTCAGACAGACGCTTCTCCATCAGCGCCACACGGATCCATGCCCGACCCTGCAGGGAAACAATGGAAGGAGAGAAAGAGAAAAAGAGAACGAAAGGGGGGTCAGTGGGGCGAGGGCGTGAGTGCCAGCTAAGGGATTTTTTGATCTAGTGACACACACACACACACACATGATCCCAGTCCTTGCCTTGGCTCGTGAGGTGCTGATGTTCTCAATGTTTTCGATGCTGGCGATGCAGTTGTTCTGCCTTGCTGCATGCCAGCCGGATGTAGTCCCAGAAGCTTCGCTGGCCATCAGAGATGAACCAGCTTCCTGGACCTGGTCCACAGATAAAACACTGACAATGACTCCCATCTCCTACAACAGCCCACACAGTGTTCCTGTCGCTCAGCAACACAGCAGATTGGCTTTACATCCAACTCTTTAACTCAGTCAAAACAGATGGGCATGCCATGAGCTCATGTAAAAATCATTACATTTGCCTTATACAGTGGGGCAAAAAAGTATTTAGTCACCCACCAATTGTGCATGTTCTCCCACTTAAAAAGATGAGTCATGTAATTTTCATCATAGGTACACTTCAACTATGACAGACAAAATGAGAGAAAAAAATCAGAAAATCACATTGTAGGATTTTTTATGAATTTATTTGCAAATTATGGTGGAAAATAAGTATTTGGTCAATAACAAAAAGCTTATCTCAATACTTTGTTATATACCCTTTTTGGCAATGACAGAGGTCAAATGTTTTCTGTAAGTCTTCACAAGGTTTTCACACACTGTTGCTGGTATTTTATTTTCCTCCATGCAGATCTCCTCTAGAGCAGTGATGTTTTAGGGCTGTTGCTGGGCAACACGGACTTTCAACTCCCTCCAAAGATTTTCTATGGGGTTGAGATCTGGAGACTGGCTAGGCCACTCCAGGACCTTGAAATGCTTTTACGAAGACACTCCTTCGTTGCCCGGGCGGTGTGTTTGGGATCATTGTCATGCTGAAAGACCCAGCCACGTTTCATCTTCAATGCCCTTGCTGATGGAAGGAGGTTTTCACTCAAAATCTCACGATACATCGCCCCATTCATTCTTTCCTCTACACGGATCAGTCGTCCTGGTCCCTTTGCAGAAAAACAGCCCCAAAGCATGATGTTTCCACCCCCATGCTTCACAGTAGGTATGGTATTCTTTGGATGCAACTCAGCATTCTTTGTTCTCCAAACACGACGAGTTGAGTTTTTACCAAAAAGTCCTATTTTGGTTTCATCTGACCATATTACATTCTCCCAATCTTCTTCCGGATCATCCAAATGCTCTCTAGCAAACCTCAGACGGGCCTGGACATGTACTGGCTTAAGCAGGGGGACACGTCTGGCACTGCAGGATTTGAGTCCCTGGCGGCGTAGTGTGTTACTGATGGTAGGCTTTGTTACTTTGGTCCCAGCTCTCTGCAGGTCATTCACTAGGTCCCCCCGTGTGGTTCTGGGATTTTTGCTCACCGTTCTTGTGATTATTTTGACTCCACGGGGTGAGATCTTGCGTGGAGCCACAGATCGAGGGAGATTATCAGTGGTCTTGTATGTTTTCCATTTCCTAATAATTGCTCCCACAGTTGATTTCTTCAAACCAAGCTGCTTACCTATTGCAGATTCAGTCTTCCCAGCCTGGTGCAGGTCTACAATTTTGTTTCTGGTGTCCTTTGACAGCTCTTTGGTCTTGGCCATAGTGGAGTTTGGAGTGTGACTGTTTGAGATTGTGGAGGTGTCTTTTATACTGATAACAAGTTCAAACAGGTGCCATTAATACAGGTTAACGAGTGGAGGACAGAGGAGCCTCTTAAAGAAGAAGTTACAGGTCTGTGAGAGCCAGAAATCTTGCTTGTTTGTAGGTGACCAAATACTTATTTTCCACCATCATTTGCAAATTAATTCATTAAAAATCCTACAATTTTCTGGATTTTTTTTTCTCATTTTGTCTGTCATAGTTGAAGTGTACATATGATGAAAATGACAGGCCTCTCATATTTTTAAGTGGGAGAACTTGCACAATTGGTGGCTGACTACATACATTTTTTCCCCACTGTATGTGTGACATTATACATATTATGTAAATAGATAAATAGTAACATTTGAAACTAGGGTAAGCCTTGAGGCTTCCGTATCCTGAGTTAGAAGACCGAGAGACTGATGGACACTTCCATGTCCTGTACCTGTTATGTTACCTTTGAAGCGGTGGCTGAGGATGTGTTCCAAGATTGCAGCGAAGTTGACAAACTCCTCGGATGAGTCATCGATGGGCTCGGCTGTGTACTTTTCCAGGAGTGTCTTCACCGAGAATCTAAAGAGAGGAGAAAGAGAGAGACAGAGGAATGAGAAACAAACAAGATAACTACGTACGTATTTGCGAAACTATTATATATGCAATAAAATGCAAGTAGCAAAGAGGTACAGTATGTTGAAAGTAAAGAAATCATGTAAAAACAACAGTAGAAGCAGACAGGCAGAGACAAATGTACTACTGTACTTGACTTGTGCTAAACAATAGCTGAGATTAGTTCTTTGGGAGCAATGCCATTGAATGCATCTGAGGTCACCCCAATTGTCTTGTGTGCAACACAATGTCCCCTTCAGATGCTCCGCAAAGTGTCCGTGACAACAACACAATTAACCCCCTTGTCCCAACCAATGGCAGATGACACGGTTGTCGGCGTAGCAGCCTTTGTTCAGTATGGGCTTCCAGGTCCTGTCCGTCCCTTGGTCTGATCCCTGTAAGGAACCAGCCGGCATCAGAGTATGACCAATACGACCCCCCCCTTTATACACGGTGGTCTGATCTATTTGGGACAGCTGTAGCCACTGATTTAGTTTGGTTGATGACCTCAAGATTTCATTGTACATCCCACTGAGAGCTAAGCGCAAGAGGCTATGCTGTGCCTGCTGAGTGTAAGCTAAGAGAGAGTCCAGGCACAGACTAGGGCTGACTGCCTCTTGTTCCATGGGAAACACTAGCATCACGGAGGGCAAGACTGCCCTGGCAGTGGGCAAAACTTCCATAGCCAGGGGCAAGACCACGGTCGCGATGGGCAACACCTCCGTCTCCAGAGGAGTGACCACCACCTCCATGGGGGACTCCACCATCAGTAGGGAGAAGACCACAGTAGCTCTTGGCGGAGCTAGTTTCACCAGGGAACCACCACCACCTCCTTCCGGAAGGCTCTAATGCCAAAGCGCAGGACCACCTAGAATAAATGGACAGGAGCTCAGACGCCACGTCCAAGACTCCCAAAACAACCAGGACATCAAAAAAGACTTGACTGAAGAGGAGGAGTGGAAAGTCACCTTCCTGTCCAGCAAGACTAGCTTCACTAAGGGCAGGATCTTGATTCTGAAGACTAAGTACGCCATCTCCTGGGGCAAGTCCTCTGTCTCGTGGAGCAGAACCACCGCTACCCTGGGAAAGATCACTGTGACCATGGGAAAGACCTCCGTGACACGAGACCAGACCACCAGCTCTCTGACCACTCTCACCTTCACCCATGGAGAGAAGTCTGTGTCTGTGGTCAAATCCAGCCTCACTAGGGGCAGACAAACTACACGGAACATCTACTGGGATTTCCACCTGTGATTAATGTATACGGTTTCACTCAAAACAGAGGGACTTTTATCTGCTCAGGTTCAGCAGGTCAGTAGTAGCTTAAATCATGTCCATTTGTAATCAATTATTCCATGTGTCTGATCAATGTGCAGCATTCTGCAGCTCCAGTGTCAATGAAGCATTCATGTTTTCGAAGAAAAACATTGAGCATGTCTTTCAAAATGAATCCCACGTGATGAGGATGTGTTACGGATCTAACAGGCTTCAAATCAGATATTCCGATGTGTGACGGAGGAGATGAGGTTGGTGGTGTGTTGGCAGGGAGGGAGGCAGGAGGGCACAGCTGTGTGTGGTGTATGTGGAGACACTGGACAGAGCATGTGTCATCATCAGTGTGCTGTTCAACAGAGAACCTCAACGGTAATTCTCTGAGGCAAAAATACAGTTTAAATGTCCCCATTTGTTATAAAACAACAATTTGCATGCTGATTAAATTGGTCTGTTTCAAGGTTGAACACATTACAATTACTATGCTATGTTCAGTTTATAAAGGACGGTCTTAAACTAGGAAATGTGTCTGTCATAACTGATTGATTGATGTAACCTGATGCTTATAAAATAACTGCTTCAACACGGTTTGACTTGATTTTGTTTGTGTGCAAATTTGACATATTATATAACATACAAGTACTAGGAAACAAATGATATGTACTGTCCTGAAGTGGAATAATGAATTATTTTCATACTAAAGGACAAGGACCATAGACAAATGGAATAGAAGATTATCTGATCATCTCTAGATGGAATAGACCATTTTATGGACACAGACACTTGAAAAATCCTAAGAGCCACACCCATATTGGAGACTGAAGCCACATTGCACATTTGAGAAGAGAGGTCATAGGTCATTGATGGAAAACATGAACTTACGTCAACATCCTTGCCTATATAATAATGTCTCACATGATATGTTTCATGATGCACATGTTCTATACAGCTTCACACAGAACTAAGGACTTACAATCAGGGGATATAGGCAACAATGCCGCAGGATCAAGTGATGTCACCACATATTGTCCTCTGGGCAACAATGTCTCCTTCAGCCGCGTCGTGGTGGTGATGGGACAATCGTTCCACTGTACCAAGCCCTCAGATAGGCTACAGCCACCTACGGCTGCCTCTGTCCAATCACAGGGACACATGGGTGGTATGTGGCCTTCCAGAGCCCACGTCTATAAGCTCAACGAAGGCATTATGTGACACGGGGGTAGCACTATCCACGCTTAGCATTCTGGTCTACTCTGGACTCTCGTTACTGTTACTATCACAACCAAGCTTTACTGAGCGGGGTGTGCTGCATGAGCGTGCAATGTGTCGCGCCGAGTGAACCCCAAAATCCACCACCTCAGCAGGGTCAGGAATTCAACCTTCTTCTCAATGGGCAACACCAGCATCACCGAGGGGAAGACGGCCCTCTCCCTGGGAAACACCACTATCAAGAGGGGCAAGACCAAGCTCACTGTGGGCAACTCGTCTATCACCAGGGGCAAGAAGACCACTTCTCTGGGCACCTCCACCATCGCCAGTGCCAAGACCAAGCTCACTATGGGCAATGCCTCCTTCAGCAGGGGCACCACCACCACCTCGTTTCGAAAAGCCTTTTTCGCCAAACGCAAGACCCTCTAGATGAGAGGGGACATCATTGGGTGGATGGACTGGTGGCTAACTCAACAAAACGTAAAGACAACATACAACAACAACATCACAGGGGACATAAGGACATCACTGCAACATCTACACAGGCTGTATCTAAACTCACTTCTAAAACACTGGATTATTTTGCTTTGGACCATTTTACTGTTTTGATCAACAGGATTTTATCAAGGAAACAGGTCAGTGGTTTTAGAATTCTTAGATGTGTTCTACTCTACCCATGATTTTAGGTGAGTTATGTGTTATGCAGAAGTCAATGTCTGTTGTACATGTTATTGTTGGACACCCTATTCAGTTGTCTAGAGAACAAAACTTTGGGAACATTTGGCTTGCGACATTGTTGCAATATTCTATGACAATTAGGCACTTTAGGTATTTCTGCAGTACTGATATGTCAAGGAAATACGTAGTTAGCAAGATAGTCATCTCAGATTATCAGTCAAATCAGTTTGATTACAACATCAGAATCTAATACTGTGGTTGAATGATTAGAAATTGATAATGTCTCTCAATATGAAGGGGAGTTAGAGCAGTAATAACTGGTAGGACTTAAATACTAATGGATTGAGTGCCACAGCAAGATACACTTGGTACGATTTGTCACTGAAAAACAACTGCCTGACTTAAAACAAACATCTTTTGTGCCCCCTCTCACTCCTCTTGGATCCCAGACAAACCACCTCTCAGTTCTCTTCAAACATCCTCTTGTTCTTTTTGCTACCTTTCCTACTGTACTTACGTTCAGTTGTGCTTCATTTACAATACAATTTAGAATCAGGGTTCTCTAATTTGTCCAAAATAATCTCAGAAGATTAGGATTGACAGCTCTCAATCACAATTTTATCTCTGCCCCACTTTGTCTGGCTCTCTCCCTCATCACCCCCCTCCCCTCTCCTCTCTCCAGTCTTGACCTAACCAGCAGGATCAGCTGACACTGGAGGATTCCTCCCTGGCCACGGCCATGTGAAGTGAACACTGTCTGTCTGATGGTGTGTTTCAGATTCTCTACTGGGTGTGCGTGCACCTGGAGGATCCCTCCCATAGGGGAGATGAGCTCAGCCAAGGAGGAGATGCAAGTCCTGTGTCTATGCGCCATGCAATATCATGGGAGCAGATAGAATTAGTTTACTTTTTTGCTCTGACGGAGAGATTACAAACGTTATGACCAAAATAATGTGTCACATCAGGCAATATTGATAGCTGGAAGGGTGTGCCTCACATCTCAGTGAAGTGAATGTGAAGGGAATGAGGAACCAGGCAGGGTGTCTCATGGCCAGTGTATGTGCATTTGGAGGAGTAGAAAAATAGAGGTGCTGGGCTGGGAAGAACTGAGGGCATAATTCATAATAATGAACATGATGAGGGATGTGATATGAAGGGTATAGTATGTCACAGACAGTAGATATGGTAATAGGAGAGGAAATAGGTGGGGAAAGGTTCAAGTGATATATACTGGAATGTTAAGTGTTTGGTCCTGCTGGTAACGTTCACATTGCAATGCCAATGAACCTTGCTTATGTTTAGTAAGGCAGAGGTCATTTGTGCAATAATATGCTAGAAATATGTGAAAACAAGAGGATAATCAGGCTGAAAAGAACACCAATATTACAATGAAAAATGTGTTATTCTATGATGGCAGGCTCCGAGTGCTGCTTTAATGTGCACAATGAACAATGGGACAGCAACTTCTGAGTGGATGAGAAGGGTTTTTATGAGGAAAAATGTAGAGCAGTGGAACCCTGAGGCTGAGAGAGAGAGGCTGAGAGAGAGAGAGAGAGAGGCTGAGAGAGAGACAGAGAGAGAGAGGCTGAGAGAGAGAGGCTGAGAGAGAGAGAGAGAGAGGCTGAGAGAGAGACAGAGAGAGAGAGGCTGAGAGAGAGAGACAGAGAGAGAGAGGCTGAGAGAGAGAGACATAGAGATAGAGGCTGAGAGAGAGACAGAGAGAGAGTCTGAGAGAGAGACAGAGAGAGAGTCTGAGAGAGAGTCTGAGAGAGAGACAGAGAGAGAGTCTGAGAGAGAGACAGAGAGAGAGTCTGAGAGAGAGAGAGAGAGAGAGAGAGAGAGAGAGTCTGAGAGAGAGTCTGAGAGAGAGTCTGAGAGAGAGAGAGAGAGAGAGAGAGAGAGAGAGAGAGAGAGAGAGAGAGAGAGGGAGAGAGAGAGACAGAGACAGAGAGAGAGACAGAGAGAGAGTCTGAGAGAGAGAGAGAGAGAGAGAGAGAGAGAGAGAGAGACAGAGAGAGAGTCTGAGAGAGAGACAGAGAGAGACAGAGAGAGACAGAGAGAGACAGAGAGAGAGAGAGAGAGAGAGAGAGAGAGAGAGAGAGAGAGAGAGAGAGAGAGAGAGAGAGAGGTGAAGAGTGGGACCATTTGTGGTGCTTTGCCATTGTTTAACACAAGAAAGGACACACTCAGAGTGAAGAACCATACTTAACAGTCCCTCACAGAAGCCACATTCAAGTTTCAAAGTACTTCACAATCACTGTGCAGCTGGTCCCACTTTATATGTCCTCCTCAGGATATTGCAACAGAGACAGTAATGGCCCATTCTCCCCAGCCACACCCAAAACAATTGAAGGCTTCAACACTCAAAAGATGACTTGCTCTTCCTTCTCATCTCATCCACCTTTATTTACAGGGAGCACGGGTGCAATAGGGTAGGACCTCCAAATCTTTAACTATCTTATTTATGTTGTTTTCTTAGGTTCAACGTGTTGGCACCAACAGTGTTCATCCAGTCATGGACCTCGTCATGAGAGCTCTTAGGCTAGAATATGCAACAAAGTAAAATATCAACTGGCCTGTAACAAGATTCCCTAGTGATAGCTGTTTCTCCTGGTTTGGCCTCTTTTCAATAAGGTAAAATAACAGCTATTGGTACAGTCTGTTTCTCTCAGATGAACCAAGTACAGATGACACTCTGGTCCCGCCATGTTTTAAAAACATATGTAGCCCATAGCAACAGCTATACTGTTATGTAAGACTTATTTTATTCTTGACATTTTTTTATTATTCTGGCCATGGTAAATACTTATAAATGAAAGCCAGCTTAAGGCATGTGCGGTATCTCCTTCTAAAGTTATTTTTTTCTCAGGACTTGAAAAGTTCATGGTGCCAAGTTCCAACTGAGATTTCTTCAGTCATTTTCAAACACACATCAAAATAGTACATGAATACATTAGACTTTTCCACATGGAGACTACCAGCAGGACCATGCTGTATATCTATGACCTCTGCTGACTTAACTATTGACCTAAGAACTTTGACCCAGGGAAGCAACAATAGTTCCCTGTGATGTTGAGAGTATTTCCAGATTTCCGTCACTGTACTGTCTATTGCTGTGCATGGAAATCTCTGTCATCAAAATAAGTTGAGTCGATGAAACATGATGTAATGGGGAGGTCACTTTGACACATCAGATCACTGCATTTTAGAAGTCACTATATCTTGGCTTTGGTGTCAAAAATAGGGCCAACCCATGAGATGTGCCATCACAGAGTAAGCCTACTAGTATTACTGAACCCTACTATATCAATATAGCACTAAAACAACAATGTTAATGACTTGGAGGAAGAGCTTTGAATGAGAGTGCGATGCCACTTTGGCAAAAATCCATTATGATCCCTGATGACAAATTGGCATGGGGATGAAGTACTGGGTCCAGCATTTCACCAAGGGAAAACAGATTCAAATTAAGTAATCAAGAACAACTCTGAATGTTCTATTATCATACACAAATAGGCCTCAAAACAAGGATTTACTTCCAAAAAAAATGAACATTTGGAAATCCAAACATGTTAATCTATGTGTGCCGATGTCTGGTAAATGTGTATGTTGTGATAGTGGAGGAAATGTTTTGTATTCAAATTGAAAATATATACACGTGCACTAGTGTTAGAAGAAGGATCATGCTTGGGCTGGTGTGCTAACTGAACACTAATTTGGGCTTCGTTGGGAGGGATGGCTAATGATCTGAAGATAACTGTGTCCATATCAGTCAAACCTTTTTTATGACTCCCTCCATTACTCTTGGCATTAGTCTGGAGCACAGATCCACCCTCTATTCTTTGCCCCAAGGCTGCCCTGCTCTGCCCTGCTGGTAGCCCTTCCTACACAATGAGACACACACACAACATCAGCCTGACTCTATGCACAGCCAGAGGTCCTGAGGTCACAAACACTCACAACCTTTGTCAACTTGAACACCACCTGGGACAAGGGCTGTCATTGGCTGACACATGGAAGTATTATACACGTCTGTCTGGCAGGAAAAGAGGCCTCTATGACTTACAGCCCATCTTAGACTGCACAATACAAAAGGTAGACTTGACATCGACACAGATGCTTTCAGATATTCAAAGCCTGGGGAATATATGTACTACCCTTGCATTAAACTTAATTCATAGCTCTCATTGAAAAGTAATTCATGTCTTTCCCAGTGGAGACAACTGTATGATTAGCATTACTGATGAAAAACTGTTGTGAACATTTTTGTTTTGTTTTGTGTCCTGTGCCTGTGTCTTTAAATGTCTTGGATTAAATGTCCTTGGCACGGTCAGTGTATGAAAAATGACCGAACTGCAACAAATGTCTCTTTGTTCTCTCACTAATCCTTCCTGGAGTCTGAAGTCTGTGTCTTTGAAAACATTCTTTATTTATGGTCATGATCCATGTATGTTCTATGTGTTCTATTACACTATGTTCCACTAAATGCAGACAGAACCCTTGACAGAGAGGTGCTGTAATAAAAAAAGTGCTTGATCGTGTTCCTGGAGTTTTCATTTGTCTCTATTCTTCTATCCAAGCAGCAAACAAACACTAAACTCAACATGTCATATCATGAGGATGTGGCCAATGTCGATGTCATCGGATTGGAAGGATGGCAAGATTTCCATGATTTGTAACAATGAACCATATAAGCCTACCAACACTCCACATTGAATGCGTAACTCATTTTCTGCTATTTTCTGTCTAGAAATTATTTAGTGAGAGCACCAGGAGCTTGAGTGATGTCACTCCCGTTGGTCCCCTTAGAACAATGTCTCCCTCAGGAGATAAAATGTTGTGTCCCTGACAGCAAGACAATGGGTCTCCTGGCCGCACAGAATGACAGCACACACTGGACACATACAAGCCTCGTCTGATAGGTTCACGTCTAATCATGAGGGTGCCCACAGATAATATATTCACATTGCTAACATACAAGCTGCAGGCCACAGACCCACACGTTTCTGAGGCAACAATCCAGTTGCTGTTCCTACTGGAGCTCCTTATATGAAGACAGGGATATAAACCATGATGACTCAGATGGAGATGAGGACACACAGTGAAGAGGAAGCTTACAGTATAGATTAGAGGTCGACCGACTATGATTTTTCAACGCCGATACCGATTATTGGAGGACCAAAAATAGCAGATACCGATTAATCGGCCGTTTAATTTTTTTTGTTTGTAATAATGACAATTACAACAATATTGAATTAACACTTATTTTAACTTAATATAATACATCAATATAAATCAATTTAGCCTCAAATAAATAATGAAACATGTTCAATTTGGTTTAAATAATGCAAAAACAAAGTGTTGGAGAAGAAAGTAAAAGTGCAATATGTGCCATGTAAGAAAGCTAACGTTTAAGTTCCTTGCTCAGAACATGGGAACATATGAAAGCTGGTGGTTCCTTTTAACATGAGTCTTCAATATTCCCAGGTAAGACGTTTTAGGTTGTAGTTATTATAGGAATTATAGGACTATTTCCCTCTATACCATTTGTATTTCATTAACCTTTGACTATTAGATGTTCTTATAGGCACTTTAGTATTTCCAGTGTAACCATATAGCTTCCGTCCCTCTCCTCGCTCCTACCTGGCTCAAACCAGGAACACAACGACAACAGCCACCCTCGAAGCATTGTTACCCATGCAGAGCAAGGGGAACAACCACTCCAAGTCTCAGAGCGAGTGACGTTTGAAACGCTATTAGGTCCCACCCCACTAACTAGCGAGCCATTTCACATCGCTTACACCAGCCTAATCTCGAGAGTTGATAGACTTGAATTCATAAACAGCACATTGCTTGAAGCACAATGAAGAGTTGCTGGAAAAACGCACGAAAGTGCTGTTTGAATGAATGCTTACGAGCCTGCTGGTGCCTACCATCCCTCAGTCAGACTGCTCTATCAAATCATAGACTTAGTTATAACATAATAACACACAGAAATACGAGCCTTAGGTCATTAATATGGTCGAATCCGGAAACTATCATCTCGAAAACAAGACGTTTATTCTTTCAGTGAAATACGGAACCGTTCCGTATTTTATCTAACGGGTGGTATCCATCAGTCTAAATATTCCTGTTACATTGCACAACCTTCAATGTTATGTCATAATTACGTAAAATTCTGGCAAATTAGGCTGCCCAAACTGTTGCATATACACAGACTCTGCGTGCAATAAAAGCAAGAGAAGTGACACAATTTCACCTGGTTAATATTGCCTGCTAACCTGGATTTCATTTAGCTAAATATGCAGATTTAAAAATATATACTTCTGTGTATTCATTTAAAAAAAGGCATTGATGTTTATGGTTAGGTACACATTGGAGCAAGGACAGTCCTTTTTCACGAATACGCACTGCATCGATTATATGCAACGCAGGACATGCTAGATAAACTAGTAATATCATCAACTTTATGTAGTTAACTAGTGATTATGATTGATTGCTTTTATAAGATAGGTTTAATGCTAGCTAGCAACTTACCTTGGCTTCTTACTGCATTCGCGTAACAGGCAGGCTCCTCGTGGAGTGCAATGAGAGGCAGGTGGTTAGAGTGTTAGACTAGTTAACCGTAAGGTTGCAAGATTGAATCCGCGAGCTGACAAGGTAAAAATCTGTCATTCTGCCCCTGAACGAGGCAGTTAACCCACCGTTCTAGGCCATCATTGAAAATAAGAATGTGTTCTTAACTGACTTGCCAAGTTAAATAAAGATGAAATAAAAGGTGTAAAAAATAATTAATAAATCAAATCAGCCAAATCGGTGTCCAAAAATACCTATTTCCGATTGTTGAAATCGGCCCTAATTAATTGGCCATTCCGATTAATTGGTCGACCTCTAGTATAGATGCATAAGGACACAGAGACAAGACACATTGGGTATTTTGCAAAAACACATATGCACTCTTGAAATAATTGTGAATATATATATATATATATATATATATATATATATATATATATATATATATATATATATATATATATATATAAAATTTAATAGAGTATTATATTATATTAATTTACATGACAAATGTTTATCATCATGAAGTATTCACATTAATTATGCCTTTACAAATAGGAATATTCTAGGATGGAGCACTGATGATACATTAGCCTACATTGGGTAAAACATAACTTCTCCTTCACCAAGTTATCAAATAGCATTCCCATGACAACCAGACACAGGGGTATGACTGCTATATTATCAGCAGTATCAGCTGTAGGTATCAGTTACTCTGGTATAGATGAGCTGGCAAAAATGTTGTAGGCCTATACATTTTCTCTGAGAGCCACCGGGAGAAATTTCTCTGGGTGTTTTTAGTGCATAATGAGTACAGCACAGCAGCATTCAATGACCATAATAAACATCCGATTTCACTGTGATGTCATTATCTTGGAGCCGCATTTCTATAAGCGGTAAATAATGTCCTCGCTCCAAGAAGGTTGTCGTCATTGCGACATCACCGACCCGGGGAATTCTGGTGGACCTATGCTCTCTCAAACACAGGCCTCGCACACCCCATTTAATCCACTTTCCTTTCAAATAGGCCGACATAGCGGCGGAGACAGCGGGGTGTCCACCAAGGTGAAACCGCATATGTGGCTGTTTATTTTTAAAGCGATCTGATTCTCTCTCACCGTTATTTACCAAGATAAAAAAAACATATAACATTTATCCATTTACATTTCCCCAAGTAGCCTAATGTATAGGCTACCACAGTGCCCATAGTTGTGAAATATGTTGCCTTTTGTTTTTCTTTTCGTTTTCTTATGAGAATGTATAATTGGGAACAAACAACACAGGACGGAGAGCTGGCACTAACACTTAACTATTGCAGCCGCAAATTATTCGAACGCTTAATACATTGTAGCCTAAGCCATTACACATTTATTTCCATGCATGCATTAACTAATATGTGTGGTTAACATGACGTGCCAACCACACGAAACCTCTGCTCCCTTGTGTTTACCTGCAAACGGTGATGAGATTTTTCGCTCCACGCCGACGCTCCGAGAAGATGCCTTTTTCGATGTCAAACCCATAGCCATTGCTTTTCGGACACAGCCGGATTCCATTCAGCAGCGGTACGGAGCCTTCCGGTAGCCCAGCACCACCAAGACCCCTCCCTCCGCAGGCCTATGCCATATATTCCGGTGTCCTCACTTCTCCGCAAGAATCTGATGCTTAATTAGTGGGCTCTACGTTGACGCACAACGATGGAGTTGTGCAGGGTCGAGTTGGGCAGGGTGAATAGACAGAGAGTATAATTAAAATACCCTCTGCATCAAGATACCCAATGCACATATGTTGATTTATCCTCCATAAAATATCCCATCATTTAATAATCCTACATTTTATCATAATGTGCTTTGCGGTTTTATAACACTATAGAAAAGGATATTAATTTAGTTGCGCCACAACATATCTTACGAATAATATGCAATAAAACAATTAGAAATTGGCATGAAATAAATGCAAATGTAGTCTACTTAATTGTATATGTTGTAGTGTAGATAATTGGCCACAAGGTGGAATACTGTGCCAAATTATTGTGACTCCTCGACGCTAGAGGTCGCTCTAAAATCGTACTTCGCCATTTTTTGTAAATAGAATGAAAGATGGCGGAGTCAGGGAATCCAAGGCAACCTGTACTTTTCTATTTAAAAAATCTACCAAAAAATGCAACGCTCGGAAGAGAAAAGCCAGTGACAGCGACAAAGGTGAGCTACAGTGTTTGAGTCCAGCTCAGTGTTGTTTCAAAAAACTAACAAAAATACTGCATTGTGCATGAAAAACATGGCTATTAGTAATAGTCCTCGAGCTAGCTATAGTAGCGAACTAACCTAGTTAGCTAACATTTTAAGTTGATTTAGTAAGGCGTTCAGATTGGGCTAAGTAAAAACAAAACTACTGCCAACTATAAAACACCCAAGCATTGGAAATTATTGTGTAAGTGGCCGAGTACTGTAAACACGGAAATGTCCCACTCACATGCTGATGCTTGCCTCTTTGTCAGATGGCAACAGTGACGAAGACAAGAATGCCGTTGTCAGAAAAGAAAAAAGACGGGTTCAGCAAACCCTATGATTCAAAGGGTAACGTCGCATGACTCTGACTACAAACGAATCAGTATTTTATACGAAACATTTTTTTATAGTGTGAAATCATTCTTCTCTTCTCCCCAGACAAAAAAGTAGAGAGAGAGGAGGTGTCATCTGCTGAAAGTGACGAGGAGAAAGAAAGAAAGAAAGTCACTGTCGCTTACAAGTCCACACGGTCAGCGGTGAGTTATTTTGAAATATACCTCACTACCCATTAATCTATGAATTAATATATTAACAATGTTTTTTATTTAAAATCCTACTTGCCCCTTTATTGCTCAGCCCTGTATAAAGCTATCAATCTCGTCCTCCTCCCTTCGCTGTGTATAGAAACCAGAGGGGCCAGATGACATGGGAGCAACTGCAATCTATGAGCTGGACACCGCAAAGGACAATGATGCTCAGGCCATCTTTGAGAGGAGTCAGAAGATCCAGGAGGCAAGACATCTGTCTCTTGTTGGAGGAACTTTGTTTCCTTTGTGTATCTACATCTTAGTATTGTATCATTTGCATTCTTCCCCTAGTTTTGTTGTAAATTGGGACAGTGTTGGTCCACAAATGCTTAATAAGGGTCTCTATCCTCTCCTCACCAGGAGCTGACCGGTAAAGAGGATGATAAGATCTACAGAGGAATGAACAACTACAAAAAGCACATCAAGCCCAAAGACTCCACCATGGGAAATGCATCATCTGGCATGGTCAGGTGTGGATGCATGTTATGTGACAGAGTAAAGTTGAAATGTCTAGGGGAAAGTTTTAATTGTTTTTGCCAAGTATTTGCTTCATCAGTGTTCTCTTTTTCTTTTGTCAGGAAGGGCCCAATCCGGGCCCCAGAGCACCTGAGAGCCACAGTGAGGTGGGACTACCAGCCAGACATCTGTAAGGACTACAAAGAGACTGGCTTCTGTGGCTTTGGAGGTGAGTCAGGACTTTGCTGGAAGGTTGCCTCCCCCAATGTCGAGCTTTACATAGGTCCTCCTTTTCCCAACTTGAATTAATCATCTGTGGAAGTCTCTTCAAGTTTCTTTTCCCTCCTTAGACAGCTGCAAGTTCCTCCATGACCGCTCAGACTACAAACATGGCTGGCAGATTGAGAGGGAGCTGGACGAGGGGCGCTATGGGGCCAACGGTGAGTTCACAACAGGGAGAAACACAGGGCTGAAACACAGGGCTGTGTAGATTTAAGATTCAGATTAGAGAGTTGACGGTGTGATACAGCTGTTCAGTAATGTGTTGTGGTCTGTATGTAGATGATGAGAACTACGAGGTGAGCAGTGACGAGGAGGACATGCCCTTCAAATGCTTCATCTGCCGAGAGTCCTTTAAGAACCCTGTCATCACCAAGTAAGACAATGCTCCTTCAGAACTCCTTCACCATTAATTGTGTAGAGAAACTTCCAGCTAATCAAACCACTCATGTCTTGTCTCCCCGCAGGTGTCGGCACTACTTCTGTGAGACCTGTGCTCTTCAGCACTACCGCAAGTCCCAGCGCTGCTATGTGTGTAACGTCCAGACCAACGGCGTCTTCAATCCAGCTAAAGGTGAGGATAATGCATCTCAATTACCATGGTCAGCATAGTGGTATGGCATGAACATTAGGTCTTGGATGGTCCACCAAAGCATCACTTTAAGCTAAGAAAACAAAACTAAAGCTACAGTAGTTTGTTAACCATGGAGCTTATGTTGCCTGACTCCTCTGCTCTATCGTTTGC
This sequence comes from Oncorhynchus gorbuscha, assembly GCF_021184085.1. Lineage (NCBI taxonomy): Eukaryota > Metazoa > Chordata > Actinopteri > Salmoniformes > Salmonidae > Oncorhynchus > Oncorhynchus gorbuscha. Next base: position 41,452,414 of record NC_060198.1, on the reverse strand, counting down.
TACATACTTTAGTCTGAGACCACAATCATTGAAGTTGTTTGTTGTGATGCTAAAATGAGTGGTGTTGTAAACAAGTCATCAGCAATTGGATAATCTCTAACCAGAGTACCAATGACACATTTAAATGTTGCTTTACATGTGTGTTCTGGCCCCAATCAGACAGTCAAGAATGTATTTCCATTCTAGGAATCTTAGGGAGGTACTCTGCTCCAGAAATTCATGTCTAGTGGCGTTTGGCTGGAGCAAGGAGTTTTGGTAGACAGGGTAAAGGACTCATCTATAGTCAGTCAAATAGAAAAAGCTCACTGCTCGAATATTCAGGCCCGTGGCTGTGTAAGGCTGAGTTGAGTTAATAAGCTCCAGGCAGTAGCCTTAAATGTTCTCTCTCCACAGAGCTGGCAGCCAAGATCGCCAAACACCAAGCCATGCTAGACCAGCCACCCTCTGATGAAGAAGATTAGCAACCTACTGTAAATACAGTACCTGTCCAATTTCAGTGTCTGTTGTCTCTTCACTGTTTCATTGTCAAGCCTTCCGAAATAAAACACGATTTTTAAATAGTTGACTGATTACTTACAATGACAGTGAGAGCCTGGAGGTGAAAGGTATTTATTATCAAGTAAAATAGTTGACACTCCCTACACTTTCCCTTCATGAAACCCAGACAAACTATCTGAAACAAGCACCATTGTAACATTCACTTTTTTTGCAGGACATAAATGGTCAATAACAGGAAGGTTAATCAAATACAGGGACCTCAGTTGGCACAGTCTAGTGTTAACTTGCTTTGCTATCTTCAGTTGAAGGTTTCAGGTAGAAACAGATTTTTTTCTTCCCTCTGAGTAAAACTGACAGTTCAGTATGAGAGCCTCTTCTCAGCCGTGAGGAAATGCAAACACTGTCTGGTTCGTGATAGCCTTGGACAAACTTCTGGAATCTTCCATCTGTGATGGCTGATTGGATCGACCCTTGGTAATGTGGTCAGTTCCTGGTCTTTAATGTCAACAGATGGGTCAAGTACAGCTCAGATTTAAAAAAAAATAGGTAGTCTCTCTGCTATACCTTTTAATGGAGCATCTCCATTGGCAAGTGAAAGAGCTGACTGGACATACTCGCCCATACGGTTCTTGACGGGTCCAGAGCTGTAGTAGAATCTGGAGAGATGTGTGCGTGAGAGGAATTGGGTGTCAGTCAGTGCAAAGGTCTGTCTGCTCATGCATCTTTTAGACTAGAGTGAGAAGAGATGGCAGCTGGCTTTTAAACCCAGTCAAAGGGAGGAGAAACTGCTTTGAATTATTTACATGGGCCATTTAATAAGAACAAGCGTAAATCAGTCTGAAGTCTTCTCAGAGCGTCTCTTGGTTACTACACACCACTTTCCTGTTTCTCTGTCAGAAGTCCCAGTCATCCATCCATGTGGCTGAGGCCAGACTCCAGGCTGGCCAGTACAGAGGCAGCGTCCTGAGGCTGGGTACTCTCAAAGCCCGTTATAGGCCGGAACAGCTCAGGCAGAGCCTCCGATGGCCGACGCTTGATCTAGGGAAGAATGGAAAGAAATCTCATGGGGATTCTAATCAAGTGTGACTGAATGACACCATTATATGACTTAATGTTGTACATTGATGTTGAGGGGGGAGAACTAGATCCTACTGACCTGTTTGAAGAAGGAATGACCAATGAGAGCACTAGCTGAGGGTCTGAGGGGGAGAATAAACAATTAAATGAGCTAAAATTCATAAGACAATGCCGGGACCAGCAGCCTGGCTTGGCGTGGCTCACCTCTTCTCTGGGTCCCTCTGGAGACACAGCTCCACAAAGGCATGGAAGTGGGGAGAGAAGGTACGACTGTAGGGGTGGCTCCCGAGGAGGAGGGCTCTCCGGTAGAGTGGTGGGCCCCTCCGGTGCTGGGGCCCTCACAGATCCCAGAGTCAGCTCCAGAGCGGGAGGGCTTCATGGTCAGCTCCTCTGGGGGATGGTGGTGGTATCCAACAGACAGGGGACTGTCCCACGTTCAGCTTCTCCAGCAACATCTAAACACAGAGGACCACGAAGAGGACAGGGGGAGGAAGAGGAATGTAGAGATAAGTCAATTGAGGAGCAGAATATATATCTTTCAGAATAAAGATCGGGTGAGGGGTTGATCTGGCCACAAGTCACCTGTGTGGCTGGCATGTCTTTGAAGGGCACATGTCCATTGGCTAGCTCACAGGCTGTGATGCAAGACTGTAGATGTCTGACCGAAGTCGTATCCCTGCAGATTCTGACACACACCAGGGTTGACCGACAAACAAATTAAGGTATTATAGTTTAAAAGCAAGGTATTGTATGTTAGCCAGGAGTGGTATGGAGTTACCTGCTGCAGCACCTCTGGGCTGAGCCAGGGCAGCACCTTGATGCTGTACTGGGGAAGTCATGGACCACTCTGGCCCGCTGGCCGTGACGGATCAGACTGATGATGCTCCTCAGACCAGACATACACACCTGACCGTCTACCGAGATCAACACGTGGCTGGCCTTCACGCTCCTAAACACACAAAATTAGACGCCATGTCACAATCTTGCATGAAAAGTCCTGGGCCTGTGTGTACTTTGTACTTACCGGTGTACATAGCCCATGTGGTGGATGTAGTTCAGGGCTTTGAGCATGCCCAGTAGGATGTGGCGATGGCCAGCTCATTCATCCCATCAGTGAAGTGGCTGCTGATCAGGTCTCTGGCCGACCCTAGGACATGTTAGACACTACATTAGTCAGAGAGAGAGCAGAGGACTGAATAGTAGGATTATTGGAAACAAATTACATTAGTGTGGGAATGGTAACTAGAGTTCTCCGGTCTACATTTAGCTTTTGACTACATTTCACTAGGACCAGAGTGGTGTAGTGTTACAGTCAGTGCTCTCCTGTCTGTCTCCTCACCATAGGCCATGAAGGAAGATGACCCACAGCTCGTTCTCTGCTATGAAGATGCTCCTGTAGGGCAGGATGCTGGAGTGGTGGAACAGCTTAGATACATGGAGCTCAGCCTGAGAGCAAGAGAGATTAGACTGGGTTAGGTTTAATGGACAGAGAGGAGATTAGATTACATAACAGAGTGAGGTCATAAAGCAAGGGATGAATGCATTCAGAGGGGAGGAGTGAAAGGGGATATAAAGACGATGATGATTTGACTGATGTCTGTCTGCCTGGCAGGCAAATGTGACAGATGGATGGTGACAGGTCAGACCTGCAGGTAGTTGACCATTTCATTGGTGCAGGACTCCAGGTCAATCCGACGGATTGCTACGTGTTCCCCTGTGGGTCTGTATCTGGCAAGGTTGACGGTCATCAAGTCCTCCAGGCCTCGACCTAGCACAGCAAAACACACCAAAATTAGACTAGAGACAGGAGCACAGACAATGTATTCAACAAACACACAAGCGCCTTGGCAGCCAAGTCACTGGGGTTGGAAGCCTGAGACTGACTGACCGATGATGGTCAGGAGCTCATAGGCGCTGCTGTATGCGAGGAAGCTTCCCATTGTGTCCCGCCGTGGGACTGAGGTCAGGCTCTCGTGGCTGTCTTCATGGGCCTGGGGGGGCAGCAGGAAGGAGTTAGCGTTGGAAATGATAGCCTAAATTGGCCCTTAGTGTTGGGCATTACTTGTGGCATTGTGAGAGTGGCCTGCAAATGGGTTTGATCCTAAATCATATACAGTTAGACTACAGAACAGAGTGTGCAGGAGACCGTCACTTGTGGAACCTAGTGGAGAACATCTAACTTCAGGTTAGAATTTTGTTGGTGGCAAATTATAAGCAAGAAGCTACATCAATTATGAATCATGCCTTCTCTAACCTCATCACACCATAGTGCTTGAAATATTAACGCTTATGGTAAGATACATGCAGAGTGGGTACCCAAAAATAATAATGAGTGTGTTCAGAGAGGAAGAGGCGAAGCAAGAGGTTGCACTCACCAAAATGTGTCCAAAATAAGCCTAATGTGTTTCAATGGGCTTATTTTGGACTTAAACTTGTTTCCTGCCTTCCCGCCTATGTAACAATGTTTGGCGGAGACGTGAGCATCTCGAGTATCATCTCAAAAGACAAAATAGGGATCCAACAGCAGTCTTAAAAGATGCTCCAGAAAAAATAACTTTTCACTGTCAAAATGTTTGACTGGAAAAAATATTTATGCAGGGCTCTATGCTAAAAAATGTTTTACAAGGAGCACGTGCTCCTAAGTTAAAATGTAGAGGCACATAGAAATGTAGGGCCACAATGAAAAATGAAACAATTACAAACAACAAAAAATAACAAAGGGGT
>NC_060198.1:41400820-41448015 GCF_021184085.1 Oncorhynchus gorbuscha | reverse complement strand
ATAATAATAATAATATATGCCATTTAGCAGACGCTTTTATCCAAAGCGACTTACAGTCATGTGTGCATACATTCTACGTATGGGTGGTCCCGGGGATCGAACCCACTACCCTGGCGTTACAAGCGCCATGCTCTACCAACTGAGCTACAGAAGGACCACACTCTTCTTCCAATGGGTTGAGGAAAAGGGGGGGGTGTGAGGAGTATGCAATTGAGAAACGGCAAAGTTCTTCTGATTGACCATTTGCGAAAGAATGCCACCACCCGGAAGAGAGTGGTATTCCTGGTGTTTAGCTAGCAGATCCGGTAAGCAGATGCCGGTTTAACAGCAGTCCAATATGTTGCCTTACCGCCCTCAACTGGACTATAGTATAAATCCATTATACTTTGTGATAGAAAATACTGAATAAAAACACCCTTCAACTAACCCTACACTCATTAAAAACCCACTAGTCAATTCCACTACGTTGACCCTATCTGCTCCTACACCATGCCAACGGCCTGGGAGGACGGGACACCACCACCCAACACACACTGTAACTCTTATGAAGACAAATCTCCTACAACCAAATCCTTCTCTGCAGTTGCCACCAGAACATCTATTTTTTGTTACTGAAGTATATATCACTTGTTGGTCTATCCCTCTTTGCTGGTACAGATCTACGACTCACAGGGATCCTGCCAGGATCCCTCACCCTTGACCCATCCTCCACCACTTTCTTCACAGCCTCAGTGTATGACACCTACTCTAACTCTGGCCACCTCAACCGGCCTCTCTCACACCAGACACTTCCGATCCCTAGCAACACGGGCACCCCTACAGTTGCACACACAACTTTTTCCACAGAATCTACACAATCCTCTGTCCCATGCCCTCCTGCACACTTCACACATCTTGGAATCTCCCTCCTACACACTGGTGTGACATGACAATAAATGTGGCACCTGAAACACTGCAGTGGATTCGGCACGAAAGCTCTAACAGGATAACAGATATATCGTAACATGACTTTGGCAGCTAAAGACTGATTCAAAAGGACAGACTGTGACACCACTGTTTTTGCCTCCCTAAAACTCTTTGCTTTCTCATCCAATGGGTTTTGAGGACTCGTGGACTATGCAATTGAGATTCTCCTTATGTGCACATGTACACTTGTTAAAGGTACAGGGTGCATTTACACAGGCAGCTCCATTCAGATTTTTTTCTGTCACTAATGGTCTTTTGTCCAATCAGATCAGCAATGAAAAAGATCTGATGTGAAAATATTTGATTGGTGATTGGTTAAAAGACCAATTAATGCAAAAAATATCATAATTGGGCTGCCTGTCTAAACGCAGCCTTAGTGTACAAAACCCCTCCTACCTGGAGGGGAGTCTGCTACTTATTGGTCGCCACACACCTCAGTCAATGTAATCAACCAAATCACGTCCACCTGAAAGAGGCGAGACTACCTCTTTAAATATCCCCACCTGCACTAAACTAGCCCCTTTCAAACCAAACTAGCATGGAACACTTACCCATAAATGAAGCCATAAAGACCAAGCCTGTTTTAAAATGTCCAAAGGCTACCATCTCCCTGTTTTCTTGAAGCCCTACCCATTGTGTTAACTCCCACCCAGCCGAATCAGACTTTCAGCTATTTTGCATGGTGCCAAAACCTGGGATGGTAACACACTGGGGGGAGTGTAGCAGAATACCAAGCAGCCACCCTGGCCTACCAAGTGGCCAATAAAGCATCCTACTAGGAGGCCTACCATATGGTCTACTAAATGCCCTGCCGATCGGCTACCCACAGGCTACTTGCTACCCCCTGCAGGCTACCAGCTACACCCCGCCAAGGCGCTCTCCTTCCAGTGGTCAGTGTACCAAACTCCCCAGAGAGCTCCTCCTCCAGCTAGTAGCAGCCTACAGTACATTCAGAAAGTATTCATATCCCTTGACCTATTCCACATTTTGTTATTCAAAACCGGTGAGGATTTTTTAAATGTTTCTACCATCTACCATCTCAGTCTAAAACGATGCACATATACTGCTGCCATCTAATGTCCAAAATATAATTGTGTTTGGGCTGGAATAATACATTACAGCCTTTCTCTTGCGTTTCAAAAATTATGATTAAAAGAGAAATTAAAACGCATGTTTTTTTCTTATCTTTTACCAGACCTAATGTGTTATATTCGCCTACATTAATTTAACATTTCAAATCAAATTTTATTTGTCACATACACATGGTTAGCAGATGTTAGTGCGAGTGTAGCGAAATTCTTGTGCTTCTAGTTCCGACAATGCAGTAATAACCAACAAGTAATCTCGCTTTCAATTCATTTCCACGAACTTCAGTGTTTCCTTTCAAAGGGTATCAAGAACATGCATATCCTTGCTTCAGGTCCTGAGCTATGCAGCTAGATTTGGATATGTCATTCTAGGTGAAACTGGGGGTCTGATCCTCACGATTATAAGCATAAATTCACAAGATGATGCATCCACCACTATGCTTGAATATATGGAATGGTACTTGCAAAAGTACTGATTTTCTCAAACATCACACTTTGTATTCATGTGATGTTAATTAGTTAGCCACTTTTTGTTGGCCATTTTAGTGCCTTGTTGCAAACAGGATGCATATTTTGGAATATGGTTTTATTCTCTACAGGCTTCCGTCACTGTTAATTAATGTTAGTATTGTGGAGAAACTACAATGATGTTGATCCATCTATAGTTTCTTCTATTACACCCATTATACTCTTAACTGTTATATAGTCACCGTTGGCCTCCTGGTGAAATCTGAGCTGTTTCCTTCCTCCCAGGCAACTGATTGGGAAGGACACTCTGTATCTTTGCAGTGACTGCTGTGTATTGATACCGTCCAAAGTATACAGGCTCAATGGACTACATGTCTGAGTATGCAGTCTGTGGAAGAACAAATATTTTAAGCTTCCAGGAATTGTGTACAGATCCTTGTGACATGGGCCGTGCATTATCATGCTGAAACATGAGGTGATGACGGCGGATGAATGGCTCAACAATGGGCCTCAGGATTGTCATTCAAATTGCCATCAATAAACTGCATTGTGTTAATTATGCCTGCCCAAACCACAATCGCACCGCCACCATGCTGCACTCTGTTCACAACGTTGACATCAGCAAACTGCTCACCCACATGTCTGCGGTTGTAAGGCTGGTTGGGCAGATTGCCAATTCTCTCAAACGAGAAGAGAAAGAATTAGAGGGAGCATACTTAAATTCACAGGACACCGGATGAGACAGGAGAAATACTCCAGATATAACAGACTGACCTTAGCCCCGACACAAACTATTGCAGCATAAATATTTCGAGCTTGAGACAGTAGGGCCGGGGAGACACCTTGGCCCTGTCCGGGGTATCGTCGGATAGGATATAACCCCACCCACTTTGCCAAAGCACAGCCCCCACACCATTTGAGGGATATCTTCAACCACCAACTTACCATCCTGAGACCAGGCCAAGTATAGCCCACAAAGATCTTCCCCATGGCACGAACCAGAGGGGGCCGCCAACCCAGACAGAGAGGTCACGTCAATGACTCAACCCACTCAAGTGATGCATGGAAGAGCACCAGTAACGAGCACCAGTGATGCAGCCAATGTAATAGGGTTTGAGGCAGAGAATCCCAGTGGAGAGATGGGAACCGGCCAGGCAGAGACGGCAAGGCCGGTTTGTCGCTCCAGTGCCTTTTCGTTCACCTTCACACCCCTGGGCCAGACTACACTCAATCATAGGACCTACTGAACAGATGAGTCTTCAATAAAGACTTAAAGGTTGAGACAGAGTCTGCGTCTCTGACAACTATAGGCAGACCATTGCATAAAATTGGAGCTCTATAGGAGTTTTCATACCTCCAGCTGTTTGATCAGGAAATTCTAGGGACAGTAAGGAGGCTCATGTCTTGTGAACGTAGCGTACATGTAGGAATCAAATCGTAAAGGTAGGTAGGAGCAAGCCCATGTAATGCTTTGTAGGTTCAGTAAAACCTTTAAATCAGCCCTAGCCTTAACAGGAAGCCTGTGTAGAAGTTAGCACTGGAGCAATATGATCACATTTTTTTGGTTCTAGTCAAGATTCTAGCAGCCGTGTTTAGCACTCAACTGAAGTTTATTTATCAGTGCTTTATCCGGGATAGCTGGAAAGTAGAGCATTGCAGTAGTCTAATCTAGAAGTGACAAAAGCATGGATTAATTTTTTCTGCATAATTTTTGGACAGAACGCTTGGATTTTTGCAATGTTACGAAGATGGAGGTAAAGGCAAATAAAGGCTATGGTGGGGAAGCAAATATAATATAGCAAGTAAAACACTGGAATGGTTGATTTGCAGTAGAAGAATGTGCAAAGTAGAGAGAAATAATTGGGTGCAAAGTAGCTAAATAAATACAGTAGGGAAAGAGATAGTTGTTTGGGCTAAATTATAGATGGGCTATGTACAGGTGCAGTAATCTGTGAGCTGCTCTGACAGCTGGTTCTTAAAGCTAGTGAGGGAGATAAGTGTTTCCAGTTTGAGATTTTGCAGTTCGTTTCTGTCATGCAGGTGAAGGAGGACCCAAACGCGACTTAACAGAAACAGAGTTTATTAATGCTCAAAACCGAATAACTGAAATCCTCTAGATAGTAGAGGGGAAACAACTGGAGAAGCGGCCACAGACTGCAGGTCGCTTCGGGTAGGCGCAGGCCGTAGTCAACTGAGACACCTGCTCACACGCAGCGTCTGAAGAAGGCACAAAACACGACAGGACAGGGTGATACACAATCACGGCAAAACACGACAGGACAGGGCGAAACGCAATTACAGCATGGAATACAAAACAAGGAACCGACGGAACAGGGACGGATCACAAAGGAATAAATAGGGAGTCTAATCAGGGGAAAGGATCGGAACAGGTGTGGAAAGACTAAATGATGATTAGGGGAATAGGGAACAGCTGGGAGCAGGAACGGAACGACAGAGAGAAGAGAGAGCGAGAGAGTGAGAGAGGAGGGGGAGAGAGGAGGATAGAACCAAACAAGACCAGCAGAGGGAAACGAATAGCATGGGGAGCACAGGGACAAGACATGACAATGAATGACAAACATGACAGTACCCCCCACTTCACCGAGCGCCTCCTGGCGCACTCGAGAGGAATCCCGGCAACGGAGGAAATCATCGATGAGCGAACGGTCCAGCACGTCCCGAGACGGAACCCAACTCCTCTCCTCAGGACCGTAACCCCTCCCAATCCACTAGGTAGACCCCGCCCCCGAGAACGCATGTCCATAATTTTATGTACCTTGTAAATAGGTGCGTCTCGACAAGGACGGGAGGGGGGAGGGAAGACGAACGGGGTGCGAAGAAAGGGCTTAACACAGGAGACATGGAAGACAGGATGGACGCGACGAAGATGTCGCGGAAGAAGCAGTCGCACAGCGACAGGATTGACGACCTGGGAGACACGGAACGGACCAATGAACCGCGGAGTCAACTTACGAGAAGTTGCCGTAAGAGGAAGGCTGCGAGTGGAAAGCCACACCTCTGGCCGCAACAATACCTTGGACTCTTAATCCTGCGCTTATTGGCGGCTCTCACCGTCTGTGCCCTGTAACGGCAAAGTGTGCAGACCTCACCCTCCCAGGTGCGCTCACAACGTTGGACAAACGCTTGAGCGGGAGGGAACGCTGGACTCGGCAAGCTGGGATGAGAACAGAGGAGGCTGGTAACCCAGACTACTCTGAAACGGAGATAACCCGGTAGCAGACGAAGGAAGCGAATTGACCAGAGCGTATTCTGCCCAGGGGAGCTGTTCTGCCCAAGACGCAGGGTTCCTGAAAGAAAGGCTGCGTAGGTATGCGACCAATCGTCTGGATTGGCCCTCTCTGCTTGACCGTTAGACTGGGGATGAAACCCGAAGAGAGACTGACGGACGCACCAATCAAACGACAGAACTCCCTCCAAAACTGTGACGTGAATTGGGCGGACCTCTGTCTGAAACGGCGTCTAACGGAGGCCATGAATTCTGAATACATTCTCAATAATGATTTGTGCCGTCTCCTTAGCGGAAGGAAGTTTAAAGGGGGGGAATGAAATGTGCCGCCTTAGAGAACCTATCGACAACCGTCAGAATCACAGTCTTCCCCGCAGACAAAGGCAGACCGGTAATGAAGTCTAAGGCAATGAGACCATGGTCGAGAAGGAATGGGGAGCGGCCTGAGACTTCCGGCAGGAGGAGAGTTACCCGACCTAGTCTGCGCGCAGTCCGAACAGGCAGCCACGAAACGGCGTGTCACGCTCCTGAGTCGGCCACCAAAAGCGCTGGGCGAATAGACGCAAGAGTGCTCGAACACCGGGATGACCCGCCTTAACTTGGCAGAGTGAGCCCACTGAAGAACAGCCAGACGAAAGTGGAACAGGGAACGAAAAGGAGGCTACAGGACAGCGCGCGGCGACGCAGAGAGTGCGTGAGTGCTTGCTTAACCTGTCTTTCAATTCCCCAGACTAACCCGACAACATCCCATAGGAAGAATCCTCGATCAGTAGAAGCCACAGAAGAACTAAACAGACGGGATAAGGCATCAGGCTTGGTGTTCTTGCTACCCGGACGGTAAGAAATCACAAAACTCGAAACGAGCGAAAAACAACGCCCAACGAGCTTGACGGGCATTAAGTCATGGCAGAACGGATGTACTCATAAGGTTCTTTATGGTCTGTCCAAACGACAAAAGGAACGGCCGCCCTCCAACCACTGTCAGCCATCTCGCCTAGGGCTAAGCGGATGGCGAGCAGTTCACGGTTACCCACATCATAGTTGCGCTCAGATGGCGACAGCGATGAGAAAATAAGCGCAAGGATGAACCTTATCGTCAGACTGGGGAGCGCTGGATAGAATGGCTCCCACGCCTACCTCTGAAGGTCAACCTCGACAATGAATTGGTTCAGTGACGTCAGAGTAACGAGGATAGGAGCGGACGTAAACGGCTTCTTTAGAAGATCAAAAGCTCCTGGGCGGAACCGACCACTTAAACACGTCTTGACAGAAGCAAGAGCTGTGAGAGGGGCAGCACCCTGACCGAAATTACGAATGAAACGCCGAGAAATTAGCGAAACCTAAGAAGCGCTGCAACTCGACACGTGACCTTGGAACGGGCCAATCACTGACAGCTTGGACCTTAGCGGAATCCATCTGAATGCCTTTCAGCGGAAATAACGGAACCGAGAAAAGTAACGGAGGAGACATGAAAAGAGCACTTCTCAGCCTTTACGTAGAGACAATTCTCTAAAAGGCGCTGTAGAACACGTCGAACGTGCTGAACATGAATCTCGAGTGACGGAGAAAAATCAGGATATCGTCAAGATAGACAAAACAAAAATGTTCAGCATGTCTCTCAGAACATCATTAACTAATGCCTGAAAACAGCTGGCGCATTGGCGACCGAACGGCAGAACCCGGTACTCAAAATGCCCTAACGGAGTATTAAACGCCGTTTCCACTCGTCCCCTCTCTGATGCGCACGAGATGGTAAGCGTTACGAAGGTCCAACTTAGTAAAAGCACCTGGCTCCCTGCAGAATCTCGAAGGCTGATGACATAAGGGGAAGGGATAACGATTCTTAACCGTTATGTCATTCAGCCTCGATAATCCACGCAGGGGCGCAGAGTACCGCCTCTTCTTAACAAAAAGAACCCCCGCCCGGCCGGAGAGGAAGAAGGCACTAGGTACCGGGCGTCAAGAGACACAGACAAATAATCCTCTAGAGCCTTACGCTCGGGAGCCGACAGAGAGTATAGTCTACCTCGAGGAGGAGTGGTCCTCGGAAGGAGATCAATACTACAATCATACGACCGGTGAGGAGGAAGGGAGTTGGCTCGGGACTGACTGAAGACCGTGCGCAGATCATGATATTCCTCCGGCACTCCTGTCAATCGCCAGGTTCCTCCTGAGAAGTAGGGACAGAAGAAATGGGAGGGATGGCAGACATTAAACACTTCACATGACAAGAAACGTTCCAGGGATAGGGATAGAATTACTAGACCAATTAATAGAAGGATTATGACATACAAGCCAGGGGTGACTCCAAACAACAGGTGTAAACGGTGAACGGAAAATCAAAAGATATAGTCTCACTGTGGTTACCAGATACTGTGAGAGTTAAAGGTAGTGTCTCAAATTTGATACTGGGAAGATGACTACCATCGGGCAAAACATGGGCGTAGTCCTGTCTAACGGTCTGAAAGGAATGTTATGTTTCCGAGCCCATGCTTGTCCAAAGATGAAACAACCCTCAGCCCCAGAGTCAATCAAAGCACTGCATGTAGCACCCGAACCGGTCCAGCGTAGATGGACCGACATAGTAGTACAAGATCTAGATGAAGGGACCTGAGTAGTAGCGCTCACCAGTAGCCCTCCGCTTACTGATGGGCTCTGGCCTCTTACTGGACATGAAATAACAAAATGTCCAGCAACTCCGCAATAGAGGCACAGGCGGTTGGTGATCCTCTGTTCCCTCTCCTTATTCGAGATGCGAATCCCTCCCAGCTGCCTGGGCTCAGTCTCAAAGCCAGAGGGAGATGGTAGCGATGCGGAGCAGGGAAACACCGTTGATGCGAGCTCTCTTCCACGAGCCCGGTGACGAAGATCTACCCGTCGTTCTATGCGGATGGCGAGAGCAATCAAAGAGTCCACATCTGAAGGAACCTCCCGGGAGAGAATCTCATCCTTAACCACTGCGTGGAGTCCCTCCAGAAAACGAGCGAGCAGCGCCGGCTCGTTCCACTCACTAGAGGCAGCAAGAGTGCGAAACTCAATGGAATAATCCGTTATGGACCGTTCACCTTGGCATAAGGAAGCCAGGGCCCTAGAAGCCTCCTCACCAAAAACTGAACGGTCAAAAACCCGAATCATCTCCTCTTTAAAGTTCTGGAATCTGTTAGAGCAATCAGCCCTTGCCTCCCAGATAGCTGTGCCCCATTCTCGAGCCCGGCCAGTAAGGAGTGAAATGACGAAAGCAACCCGAGCTCTCTCTCTAGAGTATGTGTGGGGTTGGAGAGAGAACACAATCTCACACTGCGTGAGAAAGGAGCGGCACTCAGTGGGCTGCCCGGAGTAGCAAGGTGGGTTATTAACCCTGGGTTCAGGAGGCTCGGCAGGCCAGGGAGTAACAGGTGGCACGAGACGTAGACTCTGGAACTGTCCAGAGAGGTCGGAAACCTGAGCGGCCAGGTTCTCCACGGCATGGCGAGCAGCAGACAATTCCTGCTCGTGTCTGCCGAGCATGGCTCCTTGGAACTCGACGGCAGTGTAATGAGCGTCTGAAGTCGCTGGGTCCATTCTTTGGTCGGTTCCTTCTGTCATGCAGGTGAAGGAGGACCCAAACGCGACTTAACAGAAACAGAGTTTATTAATGCTCAAAACCGAATAACTGAAATCCTCTAGATAGTAGAGGGAAAACAACTGGAGAAGCGGCCACAGACTGCAGGTCGCTTCGGGTAGGCGCAGGCCGTAGTCAACTGAGACACCTGCTCACACGCAGCGTCTGAAGAAGGCACAAAACACGACAGGACAGGGTGATACACAATCACGGCAAAAACACGACAGGACAGGGCGAAACGCAATTACAGCATGGAATACAAAACAAGGAACCGACGGAACAGGGACGGAACACAAAGGAATAAATAGGGAGTCTAATCAGGGGAAAGGATCGGGAACAGGTGTGGAAAGACTAAATGATGATTAGGGGAATAGGAACAGCTGGGAGCAGGAACGGAACGACAGAGAGAAGAGAGAGCGAGAGAGTGAGAGAGGGAGGGGGAGAGAGGAGGATAGAACCAAACACAGTCAATGGCCGCAGAGAACTGGAAGGAGAGGCGGCCAAAGGAAGAAGGCGAGCTGAGATAAGGGGGATTTTACCTAGCAGGGTCTTGTAGATGACCTGGAGCCAGTGGGATTGGCGACAAGTATGAAGCGGGGGCCAGCCAACAAGAGCGTACAGGTCGCAGTGGTGGGTAGTATATGGGGCTTTAGTGACAAAATGGATGGCACAGTGATAGACTGCATCAATTTATTGAGTAGGGTATTGGAGGCTATTTTGTAAATGACATCGCCGAAGTCGAGGATTGGTAGGATGGTCAGTTTTACACGGGTATATTTTGCAGCATGAGTGAAGGATGCTTTGTTGCAAAAGGAAGCCAATTCTAGATTTAACTTTGGATTCGAGATGTTTGATGTGAGTCTGGAAGTACAGTTTACAGTCTAACCAGACACCTAGGAATTTGTAGTTGTCCACATATTCTAAGTCAGAGCCGTCCAGAGTAGTGATGTTGGGCAGGTGCAGGCAGCGATCGATGGAAGAGCATGCATTTAGCTTTACTTGTATTTCAAGAGCAATTGGAGGCCACGGAAGGAGAGTTGTATGGCATTGAAGCTCGCCTGGAGGGTTGTTAATACAGTGTCCAAAGGGCCAGAAGTATACAGAATGGTGTCTTCTGCGTAGAGGTGGATCAGAGACTCACCAGCAGCAAGAGCGACATCATTGATGTATACAGAGAAGAGAGTCGGTCCAAGAATTGAACCCTGTGGCACCCCCATAGAGACTGCCAGAGGACCGGACAACAGACCCTCCGATTTGACACACTGAACTCTATCAGAGAAGTAGTTGGTAAACCAGGCGAGGCAATCATTTGAGAAAGAGTCGAAAACCTTGACCAGGTCAATGAATACGGCTGCACAGTATTGTTTCTTATCGATGGCGGTTAAGATATCGTTTAGGACCTTGAGCGTGGCTGAGGTGCACTCATGACCAGCTCTGAAACCAGATTGCATAGCGGAGAAGTTATGGTGGGATTCGAAATGGTCGGTAATCTGTTTGTTGACTTGGCTTTCGAAGGCCTTAGAAAGGCAGGGTAGGATAGATATAGGTCTGTAGCAGTTTGGGTCAAGAGTGCCCCCCCCCTTTGAAGAGGGGGATGACCGCAGCTGCTTTCCAATCTTTGGGAATCTCAGACGACACGAGAGAGAGGTTGAACACGCTAGTAATAGGGGTGGCAACAATTTTGGCAAATAATTTTAGAAAGAAAGGGTCCAGATTGTCTAGCCCAGCTGATTAGTAGTGGTCCAGATTTTGTAGCTCTTTCAGAACATCAGCTGACTGGATTTGGGAGAAGGAGAAATGGGGAAGGCTTGGGCAAGTTGCTGTGGTGGGTGCAGTGCTGTTGACCGGGGTAGGGGTAGCCAGGTGGAAAGCATGGCCAGCTGTAGAAAAATGCTTATTGAAATTCTCAATTATAGTGGATTTATCAGTGGTGACAGTGTTTCCTATCTTCAGTGCAGTGGGCAGCTGGGAGGAGGTGTTCTTATTCTCTATGAACTTTAGAGTGTCCCAGAACTTTTTTGAGTTTGTTGCAGGAAGCACATTTCTGCTTGAAAAAGCTAGCCTTGGCTTTTCTAACTGCCTGTGTATATTGGTTTCTAGCTTCCCCGAAAAGTTGCATATCACAGGGGCTGTTCGATGCTAATGCAGAACGCCATAGGATGTTTTTGTGTTGGTTAATGGCAGTCAGGTCTGGAGGGAATCAAGGGCTATATCTGTTCCTGGTTCTAAATTTCTTGAACGGGGCATGCTTATTTAAGATGGTGAAAAAAACAGGCATCCTGACGGGATGAAATCAATATCCTTCCAGGATACCCTGGCCAGGTCGATTAGAAAGGCCTGCTCGCTGAAGTGTTTCAGGGAGCATTTGACGGTGATGAGTGGAGGTCGTTTGACCGCTGACCCATTACGGATGCAGGCAATGAGGCAGTGATCACTGAGATCTTGGTTGAAAACAGCAGAGGTGTATTTAGAGGGCAAGTTGGTTAGGATGTGATCTATGAGGGTGCCCATGTTTAAGGCTTTGGGGTGGTACCTGGTAGGTTCATTGATCATTTGTGTGAGATTGAGGGCATCAAGCTTAAATTGTAGGATGGCTGTTAATGTAGAATGGTGTTAAACATGTTCCAGTTTAGGTTGCCTAGCAGCACGAGCTCTGAAGATAGATGGGGGGCAATCAGTTAACATATGGTGTCCAGAGCACAGCTGGGGGCAGAGGGTGGTCTATAGCAGGCGGCAATGGTGAAAGACTTGTTTTTCGAGAGGTGGATTTTTAAAAGTAGAAGTTCAAATGGTTTGGGTACAGACCTGGATAGTAGGACAGAACTCTGCAGGCTATCTATGCAGTAGATTGCAACACCGCTCCCTTTGGCCGTTCTATCTTGTCTGAAAATGTTGTAGTTAGGGATGAAAATTTCAGAATTTTTGGTGGTCTTCCTAAGCCAGGATTCAGACACGGCTAGAACATCTGGGTTGCCAGAGTGTGCTAAAGCAGTGAATAAAACAAACTTAGGGAGGAGGCTTCTAATGTTAACATGCATGAAACCCAGGCTATAACGGTTACAGAAGTCATCAAAAGAGAGTGCCTGGGGAATAGGAGTGGACCTTGGCACTGCAGGGCCTGGATTCACCTCTACATCACCAGAGGAACAGAGGAGGAGTAGGATAAGGGTACGGCTAAAAGCTATGAGAATTGGTCGTCTAGAACGTCTGGAATAGAGAGTAAAAGGAGGTGGTTTTTTGCTATTGTTTTTTTTTGTTATTGTGTTCAGATTGTGGGGGATCGCTGATGAATTTGCTAATATAAGGGGTCCATGGCCACATAAAGTTTGAGAACCCCTGATTTCTGTGCATACTTTTGCACTTTACTTGTATGCTAATCGAATAGCATTGTAGCATCTAAACCCTTTTTGTTCAAGTGGATTTAATTTAGTGCATGTCATTGAGCTTTGCAGAGCTACCCATGGCATTCCCTCCCACCCATCCTTTTGTTTTACAATTAGAAAAGACAACCCCATCCTATGAACCTAAACATCACTCTTGTCCTTTCAGCTCTTTTGTTCAGCTCCGTGAGATTGCGAGGTTGGCCAAAGATTTTCTGGTGGACTCATCAGTGTGGTGCAGGGAGACATCAGAGGTAAGAGCCTTGGCTCTTCTGATTGCAAATTCTATCAGAATATGTAGTGAGTCATTCACTGCACTGGATGACTCCAGCAAAACCCTTGGTGACAGACTCCTCACTGAAGTAACTAAACACCCCACTGCCATGCTTTCTG
The DNA here is from genome assembly GCF_021184085.1 of Oncorhynchus gorbuscha. NCBI lineage: Eukaryota > Metazoa > Chordata > Actinopteri > Salmoniformes > Salmonidae > Oncorhynchus > Oncorhynchus gorbuscha. Next base: position 41,434,872 of record NC_060198.1, on the reverse strand, counting down.
AAGGTTAGCAGGATTCATAGTTAATGTTGCACTAATGTCAATACTCAGTATTCAAATACAGGGGAAAACTAGCTGGATAGATGACAGGAAAAAGGTGGTGGACACGGGCTGCTTCTGCTTTTACAAAGTGACATTCATATGTTTGTTTACAAAGACCTTATGCGTAAAGTACCAGTTTTGATTTTCATCGTACCAGTTACTCTTTATTAATGCAGCCACACACAACACCTCTGATCTGATACAATCTATCTGATACTCATCGAGCCAACATCAATGTGTTACGTTCAATACTACTGCAGGCATTGCCATAGACCTGTAAGGTCTTCAGACTTGAGTCGCCTCAAAAACAGTTAGAGTGTACAGTATGTCTGATACTGAAAGTAATGTGTGTACATGCCACTGGGCTCTGGTATAAAACATGGTAAATGATCCCACACCACCAACAACAACCATAATGCAATCACAATAACCCCCCACTAGATGGTAGGTGTTTTCCAGTCTCAAGAGTAACAACCCCAACCCTTTTCTCTCAGTACAGAATAGCCTATACACCATCCCCCACTTAGACACACACACCCTTCTACTTCTAGTGTGATGAAGGCCTCTCAACATCTGTTTTCAATAACTGGACTCGGTCACCCTTGACTCCACACAAAATGCACTTACATGGACCTAACAGTTAATGAAGACATCAGCAGCAAACGACACAGCCATTTCACACATAACTATTTTTATTACCAAACACAACCAATTGCTTTCATGGTATTTTAAGCACTACTATTATCATGTTCAACTTTTGCATGGATGTCATATTTAAACACAGGTTCCCATCACAAAGCCAACTGTTGGCAAGATTGGGCATAACATACTTGTGCTGTGAATGTTAGTTAATCTGAGCAGGAATTAAGGGTTGAATGTGCTATTCTTCGAGCTGTTACAAATTATTTGAATTTGGCAGGATTTCTCAGCCTCTTAAATGTGGAACTTGTTCTATGCTGGGCTAAAGAGTGGTTCATACCTATCTACCTACCCAGACATAAACCTCAGTCACTGGACTTTGGACAGAAATGTGCTGAGACTTGTTACATGTACAGTGCACTTTGGGTTCTTTGTCATCTGCAGCACACAACACATTAGTGGCAGTGCAGTCAGACTATGTGTAGATGAGAGTCGAAAGGTGTTTCTCCCATGTACCTACTTTTATTGATTTGTTCATATATTTTTTAAAGTGTCGAAAGATGCGTGTTTTTAACCCTGTTAGCAAAAGGGGTGACAATTAGTTGTGATGTATGCATATTCATTTGTTAGTTTCTTTTTTATTTCAAACCTAGGACTGATTTACACTGAATCTTTTTTTGAATTCCTTTTTCTTAAGAATTACCGTTTGAGTAGAGGGAGGTGGTGTAAGAGAGCGGGGTGGGCTGGAGGGGAGCCGGGTGGCGGGGAGAGGGGGGTGACTGGAACCAATAGCGTGCAACATCCTGCTAATATAAAGAACAAAAAAAAACGACTCTTGAAAAACAAGAGCAGGGGAGCCAAGCTGAGGTAACTCGCCGGGTCTGTAGGAAGAATCCTGACAGCAGAAATCGGGGAAACGAATGAGAAAGCAATCGATCACAGCCTATTGATCAACAAATTGTCTTTATATTTAAACGTTGACGAAAGTACACAGATGGTAAGTGATTCTCGCCCATTTCTCGCGTTTATTGCGCAGAGATGGCAAGCTAGCGACAGCATACCCTCTTCCCCCTCCCTCTCCTTTTGTGATGAGGTGATGTCCACTCGATGCTAACACGCTAGCTACCAAGGTTGCTAGCCATCCATTCCGTTTTTTGATGGAATGACTCATGTTTACCCTGCTGTTCTGTTTTTAAATAGGGCAAACACGTGCAATGTAACGCTATTTTATTGCACTGTGCCAACTTGCCATCTCTTATTTTTTGTTGCACGTTAATTAATCAATCCGGCATTATGTACGGCATTGAGCAGCTACCCAGCATTTCACTCAAAATGAGCTTATCTCGAACGATTCATATTTATAGTTACGTTAGCTTGCGAGCTAGCGCAATATCGGGCACTAGTCTCACTGGTTGAGGCTTTATTTTATGTTTTGCCTCAAGTGAAGCTTTAAACAGTCATATTGTCTGTCATGTTTTAGGATAAAGTGCACTTGTTTAACTTTAGTTTGATCATTCTGATGTATAATCAGAAGGAAATGTGCACTGTCGTTCGCCTTTGTTGGTTTTCTCAACAGATTGTGGCTGTGCGTAGTATACATGTTTTTATTTTGACCATTTTATGAAGTTTACGCCTGCCAATCATATACATCACCCAGTTTTGCTTCAGAAGCGCTCTCTGGCTGGCTGATGACAATCTTAATGTCTACGTACTGTTATTACCTAATCATGCCAGCCATTATTTGGTGCACAGAACCTGGCGTCTCTCCTTGTTACATAAAGGGCTGTGGAAGGGATTCTGGTGTGGTAGGCGCAAGGCGGTTAAGAACTGGAAGGCAATGAGCCGACCGCATCATTGCAAGCCAACGCGGTGTCATGGTGATTAGCCTAGAAATGCATCAATTATATCATATTGATGTATTTTAACACCGCTGTGAATTATCTGGCTCCCTGTGAGCTCATGACAGTAGCAGCATGGCCCGGCACTAGCAGAATGGGTAAAGTACCTGTTTCAAATGGTCTTCTCTTCCATTCCCGCATAATGTTCTCCAAGATCAGACCTTGGAGAACACATTTACAGCGCTATCTGCGGTCTTGCCAGAACAGCTCTCTATCAAATCAAAACGCCGATCTCCATAATTACTGCCTTGGCATATGATCATTTTCGTTTACCGCCACTTTGTGGGTACAGACTGGGGATCTGTAGATATGCTGTCTGTAATTTTGGCCCAGTGTTTGCCGAGGATTGACACATTTACGACATTGCTGGCGGATTTGTAGGGCAAGCTTCTGTGGCGAGACGTTTGTTCTTAGTGATTGTCTTCTGCGCGGAGAGAAGCTGGTTTCACTGTCTACGTTGAACGTGCCAAGACTGTCTACTTGTATTGACACCTAGGCTGCATTGAGAATTGCACCTGCAGTTTGCTTGAAACATTTCCATTGTACAGCCATATGCACCATTGTCCAATGACTTGTCAAAGGCACATACTGCCTATGTCTGTCAGAGTGGAGGGGAGGCTTTGGTCACAATGTAAAATGTGTTCATTACATGCAGGTCCAATTGAAGTAACCATATAGTGCACATGTTTCCTTTATACAACTATGGGAAATGTTTCCACTTGTTTTTGAGTGAACAGCTCCAAATGCACTTCATTGAGCTTTCCTCCATAGCTGGCCAAGACCTCATGGTGTCAGATTTTCTTTTTACAGATGTCACAGAGATGATGGTCTGTTGGGATGGTGTAGATGACAGCACCTTACTACAGTCATTGGACAGGGAGTGCAAAAAGGGAACGGTCAGGTGCTGTATGTTTTAGGTGCAGATCAGTGGAGGGTGTGAGTGGGAGATGCATCCAGCTGTTGTGTGCTAGATGGAAGAGGACTATGAATGAGTAAAGGTAGATGGCCAAAGCTTCCCAGTTGGTTATGGCCATTTTAGCTAGCGCTTTTAAATTATTCATAGTTTTTGAGTCAGGGTATCGTTGAACAATAGACTGACATAAGATAAACTAAGACATGGCATAATGACAAATGCCATTCCCTTGTTGATTGCGTTTTCAAAATGTAGTTTTTTTAAACATGAATTTGATTCAGTAATTATGTAGCGCACTTGTGTAGAAGTCCCAAATATAGTTAACTAGCAATGAACCATAGTCGGGGAGATAAACATGTCAGAAATAATCCAATAATCATTGTTTGTAATGCCCTGGAGGGATGTAAGACTTCATTCACACAGCATTATGGGATTTATCCCAGCCGTTTCCGCCACAAACTTTTCTGCTCCTGTCTTTATTATTGTGACATGGAAGCCTCTTGAAAACAAACTTCCTAAATGGCACTAACGGTTAATTGTGTTGTTGACACCTGCTCTATTGTATCGTTGCTTGTTGTGAATAACACTATTATTTTAGATGCACACCGAACAAGACGTTTAAATGTTTCCATCGGTTTGATAACCTTCCTATTGGCTGTTCTTACAACCTAGTACCAAGCAATTGCAGTCACACTGGGAGGACTCGAGGACAAACTGTGCACACTGACTGCCTAGTAAAAAATGCAACATTTTCCACAGCAACCTCTCCTCACGTGAGAAGTACAGCAGCAAAGTGCCTACATGTGCAGTGTATACTGTGGGCAACCTGGTTTACTGAGGAATGCCTACTGCATCTCACACACCACCCACTTTTCATATCTTGGGATGTGTAGGCTTAAAAGTTCATGCTTTTGTCTCCTGCCTCTGCTGTCACACAGCCTGACACAACAGGCAAAGGGGGCAGAAGGTATCTTGCGCTTTAGTTGTACAATCTCCCATGTTTGGTGAAATTCCAATGGAATGGTAGACTTCAGATTTGCATGTGTTTTGGTCAACGCGATGGGACCTGTTCCTGAATTCCTGTCCCTCCACAGGCTTTGGTTGCGCAACTTTCTCTTCTCTGTGCGATACGTCCTATCAGTTCTGAGGTTTGACGCTGAGGGCTGTTTTTTGAGTGACTTAATTAAATGCATGATCAGCGGCTTCTCGCTGGGTCCCTACATACTAAAGTCAATGGAGCGCAATATTGTTAAAAGCTGATCTTGAGCCAAAGGTTGTGGGTTCAAATCTCTAATTAAACATTTCTCGTTCACCTTTTTGAGATGGGATGTCCGCAAAATGTTTGGTTATGCCAGTGGGAATCTTGACCCCTGTTTGTCAGTGTCAGCTGTTACCTCCCTAGACAGGTTTCACATCCGTGATTATGGCATTGAGGCTCTCTGTCACTAGTCGTATGAGGACAATCTCTCTCACCGCAGCCTCACAGGAAATGGCCTCCCCTGACGTGTGCAAGTGAAGAAAGACTTCAACTGACAGAGGTTGGAAAGAAACTAGCTAATTTAGTGGTTTTACTGCCTCGATACTGCCTCACTTATTTGTTATCTGAGGCTTGTTCATTGGACATGATGGCCTTGTTTCAGATCCACCTGTGACCAGAAATGTCTGATGACTTTCCCTTCTCACCCCAGTGCCATCTGTCTCTAGCTAGTTAGCTGTGAAATCGCCTTAACATACTGCACTATCAATTTAGGAGTTTACAATCTCACCATGTTCAACCTGCAGATCGATGTGCCTCGGAGTGGGGGCTGACATTCACAACGACAGATATACCGTGCAAAAGTTGTTCATGCTAGGTCAATGGGCCACTCGTCCGATTCTGGGACAAGGAGCGCTCTCCTTCAAGGAGTGACTGGGAGTCTTTTTGGCTCCAGTATAAAATAACTGAATTGGCACAAATGGTTCATTTGAGAGAAGACATCCTCCTAAATGTTTAAATCTGACATGTATGATGTTTTTGAAATCTAAAGTCGTAACTTCCAGTGTAGTGAGCCTTTATCACTGCTACGTCATACCAGATGTATTTCTGCCTGCTTGAACGCCATCAGCTCGGATGTGAAAACATGATATGAAAACATGAAATGACCCAGGGAATCGATAGAACATCACTCGGATCACAAATATCAAATTGTATTTGTCACATGCTCCGAATACAACAAGTGAGACCTTACAGTGAAATGCTTACTTATGAGCCCCTAACCAACAGTGCGGTTTAAATATAAAAAATTAAATACAGATAAGAAATAAAACTAACAAGTAATTAAAGAGCAGCAGTAAAGTAACAATAGTGAGACTATATACAGGGGGGGACCGGTTAGTTGAGGTAATATGTACATGCAGGTAGAGCTAGTAAAGTGACTATACATAGAAGATAACAGAGTAGCAGCGGTGTAAAGGGGGGGAGGGGCAATGCAAGTAGTCTGGGTAGCCATTTGATTATGTGTTCAGGAGTCTAATGGCTTAGGGGTAGAAGCTGTTTAGAAGCCTCTGACCTAGACCTGGCGCTCCGGTACCGCTTAATGTGCAGTAGCAGAGAGAACAGTCTCTGACTAGGGTAGCTGGACTCTCTGACCATTTTTAGGGCCTTCCTCTGACACCGCCTGCTATAGAGGTCCTGAATGGCAGGAAGCTTCACCCCGGTGATGTACTGGGCCATACACACTACCCTCTGTAGTGCCTCGCAGTCATAGACCGAGCAGTTGCCAAACCAGGCAGTGATGCAACCACTGCCTGGTTTGCTCTCGATGGTGCAGCTGTAGAACCTTTTGAGGACCCGTGCCAAATCTTTTCAGTTTTCTGAGGGTGAATAGGTTTTGTCATGAAGAGGGCACTGACTGTCTTGATGTGCTTGGACTAGAGGTCGACCGATTAATCGTAATGGCCTATTAATTAGGGCCGATTTCAAGTTTTCATAACAATCGGAAATCTGTATTTTGGGATTTTTATTTATTTAACTAGGCGAGTCAGTTATGAACACATTCTTATTTTCAATGATGGCCTAGGGATGGTGGGTTAACTGCCTTGTTCAGGGGCAGAACAACAGATGCTTACCTTGTCAGCTCCGGGATTCAATCTTGCAACTTTACAATTAACTAGTCCAACGCGCTAACCACCTGCCTCTCATTGCACTCCACGAGGAGCCTGCCTGTTACGCGAATGCAGTAAAAAGCCAAGGTAAGTTGCTAGCTAGCATTAAACTTATCTTATAAAAAACAATCAATCAATCATAATCACTAGTTAACTACACATGGTTGTTTATTACTAGTTTATCTAGCGTGTCCTGCGTTGCATACAGTGGGGCAAAAAAGTATTTAGTCAGCCACCAATTGTGCAAGTTCTCCCACTTAAAGAGATGAGGCCTGTGATTTTCATCATAGATACACTTCAGCTATGACAGACAAAATGAGCTGTTTATGACTTCAAGCCTATCAACTCCCAAGATTAGGCTGGTGTAACTGATGTGAAATGGCTAGCTATTTAGTGCGCGGGGTGCGCGCTAATAGCGTTTTCAAACATCACTCGCTCTGAGACTTGGAGTGGTTGTTCCCCTTGCTCTGCATGGGTAACACTGCTTTGAGGGTGGCTGTTGTCGATGTGTTCCTGGTTCGAGCCCAGGTAGGGGCGAAGAGAGGAACGGGAGCTCTATTGTTACACTGGAAATACGAAAGTGCCTATAAGAACATCCAATAGTCAAAGGTATATGAAATACAAATGGTATTACATGTACATTTAAGTCATTTAGCAGACGCTCTTATCCAGAGCGACTTACAAATTGGTGCATTCACCTTATGACATCCATGGTATAGAGAGAAATAGTCCTACAATAACTATAACCTAAAACCTCTTACCTGGGAATATTGAAGTCTCATGTTAAAAGGAACCACCAACTTTCATATGTTCTGATCAAGGAACTTAAACGTTAGCTTTTTTTACATGGCACATATTGCACTTTTACTTTATTTTCCAACACTGTTTTTGCGTTATTTAAACCAAATTGAACATGTTTCATTATTTATTTGATGCTAAATTGATTTTATTGCTGTATTAAGTTAAAATAGGTGTTCATTCAGTATTGTTGTAATTGTCATTATTACACAAATAAATAAAGATTGGCCGATTTTAATCGATATCGGCCTTTTTTTGGTCCTCCAATAATCGGTATCGGCGTTGAAAAATCATAATCGGTCGACCTCTAGCTTGGACCATGTTAGGTTGGCGATGTGGACACCAAGGAACTTGAAGCTCTCTACATGCTAAACTGCAGCCCCGTCGATGAGAACGGGGGGTGTGCTCAGTTCTCCTTTTCCTGTAGTCCACAATCCTCTCCTTTGTCTTGATCACATTGAGGGAGAGGAGGTTGTCCTGGCACTACACGGCCAGGTCTCTGACCTTCTCCCTGTAGGCTCTCGTCGTTGTCAGTGATCAGGTCTACCACTGTTGACATTGGCAAATGTAATGGTGGTGTTGGAGTCGTGCCTGGCCACGCAGTCATGCGGGAACAGGGAGTACAGGAGGGGACTGAGCACGCACCCCTGAGGGCCCCTGTGTTGAGTATCAGCTTGGCGGATGTGTTGTTACCTACCCTTACTACCTGGGGGCGGTCCGTCAGGAAGTCCAGGATCCAGAAGCATAGGGAGGTTTTTAGTCCCAGGGTCCTTAGCTTATTGATGAGCTTTGAGGGCACTATGGTATTGAACGCTGAGCTGTTGTCAATGAATAGCATTCTCACGTAGGTGTTCCTTTTGTCCAGGTGGGAAAGGGTGTGGAGCGCATAGGAGATTACTTTCAAAGCACTTCATGGTTACAGACATGAGTGCTACGGGTCGGTAGTCATTTCGGCTACCTTGGGGTTCTTGAGCCCAGGAATTTTGGTGGTCTGTTTAAAACATGTTGGTATTACAGACTCGTACAGGGAGAGGTTGAAAATGTCGGGATAACACTTGCCAGTTCAACGCATGCTCGCAGTACACATCCTGGAAAACTCTGGCCATGCGGCCTTGTGAATGTTGACCTGTCTAAAGGTCTTACTCACATCAGCTGCGGAGAGCATGATCACACAGTCTTCTGGAACAACTGGTGCTCTCATGCATGTTTCAGTGCCATTTGCCTCACAGCGAGCATAAATTAGTTTAGCTTGTATCACTGCGCAGCTCTTGACTGTGCTTCCCTTTGTAGTCTGTAATGGTTTGACAGCCCTGCCACATCTGACGAGCGTCAGAGCCGGTGTACTACGATTCAGTCTTAGTCCTGTATTGATGCTTTGCCTGTTTGATGGTTCATCTGAGGGCATAGCATGATTTCATATAAGCTTTCTGGGTTAGAGTCCAACTCCTTGAAAGTGGCAGCTTTAGCTTAGTGCGGCTGTTGCCTGTAATCTATGGCTTAAGGTTGGTGTATGTACTGTGGTCACTGTGGGGACGACATCATTGATGCACTTATTGAGGAAACCAATGACTGATGTAGTGTACTACTCCATACCAGAACATATTCCAGTCCGTGCTAGCAAAACAGTCCTGTAGCTTAGCATCTACTTCATCTGACCACTTAAAAAAAAATATTGATCTAGTCACTGGTGCTTCCTGCTTTCTGAATTGTTTTCCCTCTGGTTGCACATTTAACATGCTGATAGAAATTTGGTATTCCCTGCATTAAAGTCCCCAGCTATTAGGAGCACTGCCTCTGGGTGAGCGTTTTCTTGTTCGCTTATGACAGAATACAGCTCATTCAATGCTGTCTTAGTGCCAGCCTCTGACTGTGGTGGTATGTAAACAGCTATGAAAAATACAGATGGTGTGGTCTACAGCTTATCATAAGATACTCTACCTCAGATACACAATAGCTCGAGACTTCCTTAGATATTGTGCACCAGCTGTTATTTCAAAAATACATATTCCACCGCCCCTTGTCTTACCAGATGCTGCTGTTTTATCCTGCCGGTACAGGGTATAACGGTCATAAGAGACTAGTGGGAACATTATGTACGAAATATATATTTTTAAAGTAAAAAAATATATTTTTAAAAAATATTTGGGGGGGATGTATATAACGTCTGCCATTTTTTTTTCATGGAGATGTTCACCCTTTCTGAATATAACATTCAGAATGGGTGGCCCTTTTAACAGGCTGGTGTAGTCGGTGCATCTTTCCTGTTTATTTTCCATCCCTCTGTCTCATAAAGGGATGCAAGTCAGCGGTCTAAAAATAAGATGCGCTGAGAGACTAACTGAAATGAATGGCCACGGACTTCTTTCAACATCTAGGGCAAGTTTCACGACTGTGTACGTTACCGTAAGAACACTGGGTGATCTCTCGCTCCGTGTGTGTGTCACAGCCTGGGGTGAAAGTTTTAATTAAATACCCGTGCAAGCAGGCACTTGATGCTCTGAACCCTTCCCTCAATACTTTTAATAAGGAAGAGCTGGCCTCAGTGTGGTTTCCTTGGGCCTGAACAGACAACCCCGGTGAAGGCCTCCTCCTTCGAGGCAGGGTGCAGTCACCCCAGACCCCCTGCCATTGTTGTGGTGGTCTGAGCTCCAGGGGAACAGGCAATGGGATTTGTCATTGTAATGAGAATAGGAGCTCCTCATCAGAGAGGGAGAGTCTCAACCTGATCTGACTGTGGGTGCAGCACAGCAGGGCCTAACTCTTCAAATGGCTGCATGGAAGAATCTCACATACATGAAGTGTAGCCTACCTGAAACTCAAACAGAGATGCAGTGTCTCTTCCGCTTAGTGTGAATAAATGACCGGTAAGAGACTGAATATTAATGTTGCTAAAGGTGGGAGCCTGATCGGTGAAGTGCTCTTTTCTCTCTTCAGTAAGTGGTTCAAACTAATCTAAATGGGTACACCAAATTGTAATTTAATTGCCATGTGTTAATCTAATGGGCAGCCTGCTGTTTTTGACCACCTTTAGTTGTGTGCACAGTTGGCACACCACAATGTTCATATTGTCCTTCTCACCATTTAAGGAGAGGTTTGGTCTGTGCACTGATCATTCCCTGTGGTAGTTCTTATCTGCTGTAATCAGCCTGTGCTCTAAGCCCAGTGGGGTGGCAGTTAGCTGTGGCAGGCTCCCCACAGGGACTCTTAGTCTGTGTCATCACTACTTCCTGCCGCAACGTCATTCTTTGGTCGACGTCTCCATGTACAAATAAGGCAAAAGAAGACAGATGGCAGCAGCCATGTAGAAGCCTTCCAGGACTGACTGTGTGCTTGCCTGCCAGGGTATCTATTCTTGTTTTCATGATCTTTTAGTGGCTATGGCAATTCTGGGCTGCAGTTTATCTTGTGCAGCCTGAGTTGGTGATGAACCTTTCTGTAATGTACTGTACGTTGCATGCTGCGCTAAAACGGAAACCATTGCCTTTTGAAGTAATGTTTTATTTATCTTATGAAATATGAAGCTCCTGTTGAGTGTTACTCATGGTTGCAACAGGAAGTGAGTTTACCATGCAGCCAACCAAGCAGTGCACCCTGTACCCTACCCAAATATGAGAATGAAGGAGACTTTGTGAGGAGGAAGATGGTCAGGATGGTGATTGCATCTACAGGAAGTTGCAGTCCCTCCATCAGACATTCCGTTTTCACAAACTAAGGCAACACCCCAGCTTCCTCAGTCATTCAGTTTAAAGATATCTGACATGATTTTCACGTCGGAGTTCAGTAGTGAGTGGGTGACAGTTACGCCAATGCAAAAAATTACTAATTTGATAATTTCAATTTAATAGAATACCAAGTGGATTCCCTAAGTCTCTGTGGTTACTGTATCATCTGTATACATGCTAGATGATGTTGTAAGGGCTTTTGGGGAGCTCTTCTGACCCTAATAACTGCCAGTTGTGAAGTGCAACATGATTGAATCAGTGTCTGATGGGTTTCACTCTGAACCGCTTGTAACGGCTCAACATTATTTCAGTTTAATAGAGTTTTTCGGGCCGTTCCAACGCGTTCTAATTGAGCAGACACAATGAGGAGCTGGATTTGTTGTAAACAACCCATATCCCTGTGGATCAGTGCTCTGTGTGTCCACTTCTCTTCAATGTGTGTGAATGTAGCCTAAATATCCTCCTTTCTGTTGCACGGGCTTCATGAAAGGGCTGTCGCACAGTTGTCTGTCAAATGAGCCCCCCCTGACTACTACCACCAATCTCCTTCCATAACAGTCAGGGTTTAGATGTCAGCAGTGGACTTTCCCAGAGAGCAGTCTGGCCTGCACACAAGTGGACACAGCCTTTACAGTGAGTCTGCCTGAATGTGTGTGTCTATCTGCTAGTCCAGCTTCAGGGCGTGGACGTCAATGTGGAGAAAGTTCTGAAGCCTGTCGGTCGTATAGTTTTGAAGTATAGTTCTTCACCAGGTGTGTTTGGAGCAAGGTGTGACAGCTGAGACCAATTGCTTGACCTATGTCTGCCCTGTGGTCTTTTGTGACCTAGTTTCAAACCGACTCTAAGCCACTCCACAATAATCTGCTAGGTCAACATCTGTTAGCAATATGGCAGACAATATGATACCTATCCTGCCCTCATGGGTTTTGACAGGGAGTCGGTGCCGACAGTAGGGTCTAGGAGTTCATGTTTGTATGTTGAAAGTAACTTGTTTGTGTACGGTATAATGCAGTTGTCATGGAGAGGAATGAGTGTTCAGGGCCTCTCTGTAGAGTCAAGTTGAAGCAGGAAGTCCATGGATGTTTGTGTCAGAGTGTGGGGCTTTGGAGCCACGAGTAGAGAAATGAGACGGGCCTCCATTACATAAGGCCTTTAGTTCTATAGCCCTGAATGGTGCTCTCTGTTAAGGCCAAGATCTCACACTGAACTGTTGTAAGGTTTGAACAAATGTTTTTTTTTTATTGACTCAAAGTTGTACATCAGAATTCCAGTTTAGTGATGTAGTGTAACAGTGGCATTGGTTGCTTTCTTATACCGCTGTGCGGTGTGCAAGTCGAGAGCATCCAGAGGATGTCCGTAATGTCACGCTTGGGGTTTATATTTGAAATGGTTGTGCTTCCCTATGATTGTGTGTTCAGTGTACCTACTCACATGTCCAGACAGAAGGTAGCTGACCTGCCCTCTGGGGAGTACAGTACACTGACAGATGGAGCTGCTGGGCGGGAGAGAGCAGGAGTGGGGAAACGACTGAGATGAGAGGGATATTATGGACATGGTCTTGTCAATATAACAGGGGAAATCCTGAATGCTTACACTTCTGTTGTAATAACACTAAATAGGAAAGTACTGAGGTTTACTCATTTGTATTCCAGGACAACAGAAATGCCCCTGAAGATAAACCTGTCCAGCGCTCCAAAGTAAATATACCTCCATTATCACCCCCCCCCCCCCTCCTTTGTCCCGGTTTCTACCCAGTAGGACATTATCTTTTAATCACTATCCCTCTCCATTACCTGTCTGTCTGGCCCAGTGTATTTCACCCTACTGACCTTTACTCAGATGTCATTTAAACGTCATCCATAATGGAACTACAGTTTATATACCAGTATATGTTTTCACATGCTCTCAACAGCAACTCATTTCGATAGATTGGTTCTAGACAACTGAGCAAGTTGAGATGATGGTTCATGTATCCATTGAAACACATGTTTGAAGCCATAGTAACGGTGTGGGTTTTGTTCATGTGCATAGTCCTTCAGCTTCAAGACACCGAGGGAGGTGTGCTCGTCATGTGAGAAGACCGTCTACCCCATGGAGAGATTGGTGGCTAACAACCTGATATTCCACTCGGCCTGTTTCTGCTGCAAACACTGCAACACCAAACTCAGGTGAGACTCTCTCACTCAATTACTCCATATGAAACTGTGTTCTTTTGTTTATATTCTGCCCCTCCCTCCCTGCAGCCTGGGCACATTTGCTGCCCTTTCGGGTGATTTCTACTGCAAGCCGCACTTCCAGCAGCTCTTCAAGAGCAAAGGCAACTATGATGAGGGCTTTGGCCGCAAGCAGCACAAGGAGCTTTGGACCTCCAAGGAGGGAGAGAACATAACTAAGACTGCGTAGCCACGCCTGTCTGTGTCCCAACCGCTCTCCCACGGGAAAGGCTATACGGACACTCCTGACCTGCAAACCGACTTTTATTTTCAGAATTGGTAACGGTCAGGGTTAGTTTTAGATTTTGGGTAGTTTTGCAGGTCAGCAGTATCCTACTGGCATTTCCCATCTCATCCCCAAAGCTGCCTCTTCTCCACCTCCAACTTGTCATAAAGAGCACCAACGTGTCATAAAGAGCACCAACGTGTCATAAAGAGCACCAACGTGTCATAAAGAGCACCAACGTGTCATAAAGAGCACCAACGTGTCATAACGAGCACCAACGTGTCATGAGGGGTGCGGTCAACGCTCCTGTGCTCTCGCTCCACATGGAAGACACACACCCACGATGACTGGCCAGTCGCCCCTGTTGCTCGACATTTTTATTTAGTGGAGCGTTTATTCCTTTAATTTGGTTTTAGTTTCATTTTACATTTGCTCTTTTGAAATGTTTGATTGTGACCAAACTGCTTATTCACAAACCAGTGGTATGTTTTTGTCTTTTTGAGGACTACATATCATTGTTTTCTTGTTTATTTTTCGGATAAACTTGCACCCTTTTGGCGCAACAGGCGCAAGGGACCGTATGCTCAGGTGAACATATGGTTAGAGAAGCTGGAGTTCACCCTCAGCTGTAGAACATACTCAGGTCAACCATACTGAGCTAGGTTCATTAGCACGTTTGTATTTTATGACCTCTTTTTAGTTCCATATAGTCAATTAAATCTAACGCCAATTTTAAAGACCAGTCCTCTGCATTGCGGTAGCACCTGCGGAAGCCTATTTGTGAGTTTGTCAGGGTTCACTTATCTGAGAAACAAACATGGTACTGTAAAACTGTCACACGTTCTCTCTCTCTCTCTGGGTACATTTAGTTTAATTCTGTCTTATTGTTCAAATATTTTTTTTGCTCCTATGATCTGAATGGCTGCTAGGTTTCAGTTCTGCATGTTTGTCCTGTATGAGTCTTAGCTGTCATACCTTTAGTCTGTACTGCCCTCCTGTGTTCTGGGTGGCTTTTTAAAACTAATCTACTTCATTGACTCTTAATCTCACTTTTCTGGATTTAAAAGGCTCTCTTTGCTCTGTTATTTGCTGGGTTTGATGGTCATGTGATAAGTTGCTCTCACTCGTAGAGGCTTTTTCATCTTTATTCTGAATATGAGAAGTATCTCATAGGTGTTTGTACATAGCTTGTGCTTAGTGAACATATCACACTATACTGTGCACATATGACCATGCATGTTAAACAGACAAGTCTGTTTGATTGACAGGGAACATAGCCTAACAGGAAATCACAACTGTCACGCTAATATCCCCTGCTGCTTCCTGTCCATGCAGAGCTGTCTGTTCATGTACTAAATTGGGCTAAGTTGGTGTGTAAAACTAAGCGGGACTTTCGGATCGTTCAAGACAAACTGTGAACTCTGGTGGGGAAGAATGTCAAATCCCGATGTTTGTGATCTGCCAATTGGGAAAGTCAGCTCTAGAAAGAGGCCAGAGTTCCTGAAGCAGAATTATGAGTTGGATGACTTTTGGAGAAGAAAATCCATCCGCTTTTTTCCTTTGAGTTCCCTGTTGTCTTGAATGAAAGTCTGAGAATTCCGTGTTCTGAATGTGGCAGAAATTCACATATGACTGGGATGTCCTGACGGGGCCACAAGTGAAATCACATAATGTAAAAAAATATATATATATTATCGTTCTTCTCCAGTGACATCACATCTGCAAACATAAATATCTTTTATTATTTTTTATAAATGCCTCATGGCTTTCTTGTCTCGACTGCATCACGTGATTCTGAGCAGAGGTGGTGGATTTGTGAAGATGGTTCACTTCAGGCCGTTTACCATTGGGGGAAAAAATAGTCCGTTTCAGTCTGCTGAACAGGGGGGATCTCTCATCGACACCAATGTCAGTGATAGCAGCTGGGTCTGGTCTACTTTATTGAATAATGTCAACAAAGAATGAGGGAGTGGGATGTCTCGCTGCTGCTTCGTCTTTGATTTTGAGCACCAGGACCAAGTACTATATGAGGGGTGGGCGCTAACAGGGAATGTTTGACCTGGGGCATGTTCAGGGGGAATTCCTACGCAGTGAGTAAATCCCAGGCCAACAGTGCCCTAAACCTCGGAGTAGCGCCTCCTGGTGGTAGAGAGGTCGGAAATGCTTGAGTCAGTTCAGCCAGTCCCAGTAAAATCTTGAAATATTACATATCACACAATTGTCAATAAACACATTTGCCCCCAGTAATTTCTTCTGTATAGCTTTTACTCATTGTTTAAGATGTGGGACTGGCCTCGGGATAAAACGGTGTGCTACAGGTGTTTTTAGGTTGAAATGTTTTAAAGCAACACCTGCTTTGGCCAACAAACTCAATAGACAAATTTTTTATTTTCATCATTCTTGCTTTAGAATGATACTAAAACAATTGAATTACATCATTAGAGAAGTATTCAATGCCACAACACTTGAATGACTCAATGTATATTGTGACGGAAAGTTTACTGTGAATTATAATCGCTTTGGATAAAAGCGTCTGCTAAATGGCATATATTAAATTATTATTAAATTATAGACTGGGTAGTTTGAGCCCTGAATGCTGATTGGCTGAAAGCCGTGGTTTATCAGACCGCATACCACGGTTATGACAAATCACTTATTTTTACTGATCTAATTACATTGGTAACCCGTTTATAATAGCAATATGGCGCCTTGGGGGTTTGTGCTATGTCGGGCATATACCACACCTCTGGCTTCATTGCTTAATTAGAGCATGCTGTGCAGAATAGGAAATAAAATGATACTTTTTGTTAAGTAAAGCCTTAGAAATAAATGGCAAAAACCATGGTCTAACATTATTGCTTTAAAAAAAATGTATTTGTAATTTTTTTGAGTGCACATACCTTTCTCCCTGTTCCAGCCTAATTCCCCTGTGAATGGAAAAGAATCCTTCTGCTTGTTTTCCACTTAGTCCCTGTGGTGGATATGAGTGGTTTCACTCAGCCAGAGGTTTACGAACCCGCTCATCCTCCACTCTCTCCTGAATGCTTTTCATTTTTTCAGTACATTTCCTCAAGTTTGTAAAGTTATCTATTTGTTTTTAACATTTTGTATTGGTCCTCGAGACCACCCAGAATGCTTTGTAACCAAGAACATCATATCAAATAACACTGTGTCCATATTCTGTAATGTGTGAGGAGTGTGCCAAGGTACAATGGCGTTATCCTGTGAATAAACTTTCTTTGTATATAGAGAGAGAAAAAACTGGTACCAGGAGGCTCAGGTCTATGAGAGCTGTGTGACTGTCTGTGTTCTGCGAGTCATGTAGTTGTGTGCAAAATTGGATGTAGACTTAACATTTATTTTTCAATGCAGGTGTCACTGTTGTCAAAATGTAAATGTATGCATTTAAAAACAAAAACGTGATGTATAACTTGACCTGTGGATGGTGACCTTGCAAGCAAAAGGACGTTTTAGCTCTTACTCGTCTTTTACCTCTCCTCTCCTTCTTTTGGATTATTACTCCAGTTAAATGTGTGTTGTAGAAGAACATGATTATAAATAATGTGATTTGCCCCCCACCCACACATACACACAATCAAATGTATTTGGTTTTATCATTTTCTTCCAGTAGTTTATTTTAATTTTTTACATGCTTTTGGAAAAATAAATGAAGATGCTGATGTTGCTAAGTGAGGTGGTTGTCTTTATTACATGAGTAAAGGTGGTGCATATTTCATATTTGTTCAGTTGTTGGGTAAATAGTAGGCCTTTTATTGTATAGGAGCTAGTGTGTTCTATATACTGTTATAGACTCTTTCAGATGCTCGACAACAGGAGTTGTTTTAGTTCAAGGTGTCTGAAGAAAACAGAACAGAGCATCAATATTGTCTCCTGGTACAGATCTTAATTTGAACCAGTTCCCTCAGCAGGAAAATAATCCTGCAGCAACGGGGCATTTTTATTATTAAGTGGATGATAATAAGTGGATGTTTTTTTGTAGGGGTTAATACAGATATAGGATCTTAATTTAATCACCCTGTTGGAGGAGAAATTTTAAACCTATAGTGTATTTGAGATTTTAAAAGGATTCTGAAGTTTGTAATTTCCACTTTGAAATTTCAGCCTTGATTTGACATTACATTTTTCATAAGGGAAATCAAGGCTGACATTTCAGAGTGGAAATGACAAACTTCAGAATCCTTTTAAAATCTCAAATACACTACACATTTTAAATGTATCCTCCAAGGTGATCAAATTAAGATTCTACATCTGTATCAACCCCTACACAAATTTCCATAAATTAAAATCCACATCATTCACATTTCCTGTTGCTGCAGGATTCTGTTCCTGCTGTAGCAAACAGGTTCAAATTACGATTCTACATCTGTAAATGTTTTATTAGTGCAAATAAAGTCTGACATTTTAAAGTGGAAATTACAAACTTTAGAAGCCTTTTTATACCTTGAATATATACAAGTTTGCATTTCCTGCCGTGCAGGAAAATTCTCTGAGAGAACAGACTGATCAAATTCAAACAGAACATCTAGTTTCTTTCACTTTTTATAGGCCATGTTTTTTGCTATTGAACCATGGATTAAACACTATAAAGTATGTATTTTGTGGCATCATTCATCAAGTCTTGCTGACCCTATACTTATATGGTATAATCTACACTCACACAAACTATATTACATCCCTCGGTGCAGATTTGTTAGACCATATATTGAATTTAATGTGTCAAATGTCACTGATGTTCATGAGTTCAGTCAAATTGAAGTCAAATGCCATGTACTTTTAATTAAGAATGATATTTGGTCTTCATAATGGTATCTGCTCATGGTATTTATTGTCAGCGCTCTGTCTAAAAAGTCCTTATGTGATGGAGAACGCATAAGTGAAATTTGTAGGCCTTTACTTTTCATGCAGCCTACGTCATCAATGTATGTGTGGATGGTCGCAAGTCTGCTTTTGAGCGCGCCATTAATATTGTGCGCGCTACCGGGAGCAAGAAATCGACAGAGGAACAGCGCGCCCCCGAGAAAAGAGTCGTTTTAGTTACTGTATGCTTTACCCAAATGGAACACAAATCTGAGTTATTATGATGCACCTTTGCCCATGACCAACCACGGCATTCTGAATATTGAATCATAAGCCTACAAAGCATTGGGAATATACAAATTTTTCTCGTTTTGTAAGAAGCGTTCCATAGGGGTTCCGGTGACGGATTGTTTTTTCTGTCAGGAAATTGGTTGCATTAAAAATACATTTTACTTTATGTCGGTGAGCATCAGGACCTGAATTTATGGAATATCTTTCGCTTAGGTCTTCTGAACAGTTGGTGCATGTTTATCACTTCTATTCTACAAAGAAAGCACCGTTCTTTCCACTTTTGTTGAGTTCTTCCACTACATATCGGGCACCGCGGAGACGGTAAAAGTTCAGTTATGCGCACATTATATTTTCTCGATAAAACCATTCGATCATAACTTGCTATCGATGCAAATGTATTAATTGTGTGTGGTCAACTATGTGTTACATCTGTCTCCTATAATCTTACATAATTCTTCCGAAAATAATAGCCTGCTTTCGTAGTTGAATCTTCATCTCGGATTTCCACCATGTTGTGTGTTGAATTACTTTTTTTTCACCTGATTTCTTTGTTGTAAAAAGTCTGGTGCCTGTTTGCAGTTTATGGATTTATAATAATTATTCTGTATAGAGATGGAACAATACAGTTAGGAGAGAAAAAAAGGCATAGAACAAAAAGGAAAAAGCTGCCAATTTAGCAGGAAAAGAGGCCATCAAAATCACGGAAATCGCTTCGTCCTTTTCCTTTGGTGTACTGTTACTGTTGCAAATGGATTTCATAAAGGCAACACGGTTATTGTTACATCTTTTGTGTTAGTTCACCCGTTCCATGCTGACAAAGGTCACTGGGAAATATTGATTATTGAATAGAGAAAATTATGATGGCCTATGTTCGTTTTTTCTATTCTAGTGTGTAAGTTGGGCTTCTTGTTCCACAATGAAATGCCATCGGACGTTTTTCTTTTTTGATAAAGTTTGGAAATATGGGCAAGTTGTCGAACGTTTTTGTGGTGACGGAAGGTTGACACTTTATTTTTTGTCACTTTCTGAGCGCAGTCTAATGTAACGGATTTTGGACTATATTTCTGTTAAATTAATTTGGCATTAGAGAAATCCAAATGTATACGCATGTACAGTGACGATCTCGATGTGACGACATTGTGTTTTCTAGGCCTACTGCTCATTAAAATTAATATTTACTGGCTAGTGCGTAACAAACTTTCTTGGACCAGCGCGCACTAGTGCCCCCTCACCTGGGGGCAACCCCACCATGGCGCCCTCATCCCTCTGTATCGCGGTGTGGTTGTGTGAGTGAATCAACAACAAAGACTGGGGATCAAAGATGAGGATGATGCTCTGGAGATAACGGTTCAAACTGACGCTGCAGTATCTCTCCTGAGCACCCAGTTAGAAGTTGAACCAGGACCCCGCTAGAGGGAACGGCTCTCATCTTCCAGACAGAGGTTAATCATCAGGGCAACAGCACAGGTGAGAGCTCATGCATATTCAACACATCACAGAACCATTTCAAAAGGAATCCAACCTATAGAAACACACACACCCTTATATGCTGAATATGGCTAAAGGACAACACTCAATAAGCTCCACTCAAAGTGATATCATTTATTTTTCATCAAATTAATGAATAGTTAAGTGTCCTTAAGCCTCTTAAGGCCTAGTTGTACATCACCTGTAATTCTCATATAGCCTAGGATTTCTCTCCTTCCTTCATGACATTCATTACTTGATCAATTGGACAGCCCCCAGTTCTGGTCCCCCAAGTTAAAGTTGAATTACTCCCTAAAAAGCAATGATGAAAACCAGCCCACAAGAACTGGAGTTTAGAATGATACAGATGTAGGATCTTAATTTGAGCCAGTTTGCTACAGCAGGAAAATTACCCTGCAGCAACAGAAAACATGAATTATTATGTGGATTATAATTAAAGATGCAGTATGTAACTTTTTGGGTGGCCCAACCAAATTCACATAGAAATCTGAGTTATGGATATGCCATTCTTATTGAAAGCAAGTCTAAGAAGCGGTAGATCTGTTCCATGTGCACTATTTCTATGCTTCCCATTCTTAATTTGATCACTCTTCTGTTGCTGAGAATTTTCCTGCACAGCAGGGAATGCAAACTTGCAGTGTTTGGATCTGTGTTTTTGTTTTGTTGTACAAAAAACTTGGCAGACATTAGGCCGCACTACCAACTTTTATGGCAAGTTTTTACTCAAGCCTTGCAGTGCAGCTGTGAACATAGCAGGTCACACCAACCCAGAGCACTTGAGCATGTTAAGCAAGGAGAGACGTGAGGCCAGGGACTGATCAGTTTTTTTTATGTAAGGCACTGAGACAGCATAAGGGCCATGGTTGGGAAAAACAGCCTTAGACTAAACACCTAAAAGCAGGCAGAGAGAAGGGGAGGGAGGAAAAGCCATGTAAATCCGGTGAGTCCTGGAAATGCCATGCAAGTAAAATAAAGGGGGCACAGCTGACTGGGCTGGCAGTGTGCGGCCTCTCTCCTCGCTGAATTCCCCACATTCCTCTATGAAGGTAATTAAAATCAGGAGAGCGGGGGAGCAGAACGACGGACCTGAGAGGCCAGTCAATGTATAACAGAGATAGATAAGATGTTTGGTTGGTGTGTCCTGAAGCTATCTGTGACCCTGGGATTTCTCTCCATGTTTTTATAGGAAGAGGGAGGGCCAATGGTAGCAGGCCTTTAGTTTGTGGGTACAAAGGGTAGGCACATTTAGTGTGTCTCTTGGGTGAGGAGAATGTGAGTGTGGCGAGAGGGCCAGACGGACATACCTGGCATTCCAGTGGGTGATTATTACCCAGAATTCCAAAAGGCCACTGAAGTGCTTCAGTTGCTGCTGCTGTTGCCCATTTATACTTCCACCCCTCTTCATCATGCCACTCTACCTCCTCAGCCACTCACCTCCCATCTTCATCCTCCTCTCTTTCCTGTTGTTTATGAGGCAGGGGCAGGGTTGACATTTGGAACATGTGCAGTAGTGTATTATTTACAATAATGCTTCAATCAGCAGCACACCTGTTTCATTCCATTTCAACGTCAGTCCTCTCAGATTCTAATAACAATACATTTAATTTGGTTAATATATTTCACTCACCTTAGAGGTCCAATGTGTTTCTCTGAATTTATATATGAACTTAAGAGTTGAGTTTACAGTGTGCTAACCCCCCTGGGCAAAGTGGCCAGGCACGCTCAGGTCATTGGGAGGTGACTGGTGATAACTGCTGTGTTGACACTAGTACCTTCTGGATTGGGTTCCTCTCCCGACCGGCTCTATTTGGATCAATAATAGAACGATATTGATCAGAGAAGATTGAGGGCTGACCTTGTAAAAAAGGAACAGCAGTGCTTTGGGCAACACTACCTTACATAGGCAGTATTCTCTGATGATGAATCCAGTACGTGTAATAAAACTAAGTAACCAAACTATAAAGTAATAACTTGCATAGCTAAATGTTATTGTGCACCCCTACTGAGCACTATATTGGTCCTCAATATGTTTTTGTACGTACTAAGTTGATACAGTGTAATAAGACCAATGCTATTGTGCTGATTGTTACTGTAGTGTAAGGCCCATATATGTGTCCGGTCCACTTTAGGTAAAGAGAATAAAGAGAATACTAAAATACTCTTTCACTTACCAAAGAAAGCACACATTTTCCAAGCACACTAATCTCTGCTGAATTATAGTCTCATAGTTGTCAGTGTTTTTCGAATTCCAGGGTTTCTTTGTCATAGATATGGCAACCTACTCCGCTAAAGGACATACGAGAGTGTCTAATGCTGTTGTCTTCTTGGATACACTATACACCTTTATACTCTACCTTGTCGGGGGGTAATGGTAAATCAGGGAAAAATGTATACCTGGCACAACTCTGTCATCCTTTTAAGAGAATATTGCCCTCTTAACATCAACAGTGGAGTTATGACGTGGTTGAGTGACTGTTTTATGGCTCATACAGTCGGAGAAGTTTAAAGCTGTCAGAATATTCACAGTAAAACTTTTCATGTGCTTCGTGCCAAATCTGTCAGTACCAGTGGAGCTCAAGTTTCAGAGCTTTTACAACTCTCACTTTTTCTCATGTGCAAAGTTTCTCTCTTTCACACACACACACACACACACACACACACACACACACACACACACACACACACACACACACACACACACACACACACACACACACACACACACACACACACACACACACACACACACACACACACACACACACACACACACACACACACACACACACACACACACACACACACAGCTCCAGTGCTTTTTAAATTGCAATTTCCTGATTCGGCCAGGCCTCGTCCCAGAAAAGTAATTTTAGCTTATGTTCCATGCCTTCCTTGAGAAATGGATGGTAATTCAGAAATGACATTTTCTTATATTCATTCTCCATGCACCCTATCTTTAAATACAATCCATTTAGTATGTTTATATCAAAGATAAACAGAATGTTTTTTAAGGACTGATGATGTCATACACTTCACACTAAAAGATAATCTATTGCCAGTGCTACGAAATACGTTGAACATAAAGATGATGAATATGATGATGACTTGTGAATTTGATGACAACTGCAGCTTAGGTTCTGAAATATATTCCCCATGTTAACATATTGGTGCATTCCCTGCAGGATGTTGATGGGTGGCACTGCAGAGTGAGGAGTCTGAAGATCTGAAGATCTCTGAAGGTGGTTGGCTTAGACAGTGCTCACACACACATCGCCAAAATGAGTGAGTTCCTTGTGTTGATTATGATGATGTTGGAACACAATATTACACATCAATGTACACTCAGATGAACACACACACACACACACACACACACACACACACACACACACACACACACACACACACACACACACACACACACACACACACACACACACACACACACACACACACACACACACACACACACACACACACACACACACACACACACACACACACACACACACACACACACTATTCCCCAGCCCCGGGCCTGTGTGAGTTGAGCTGAGCTGATTTTCCAGATGCTGGCCGGGCCAGCAGGTGAAAGATTGATTTTCAGTGTTATGGAGATGGGGCTCTGGTTCTCTCTCCTGCCCTACTGCTGTGTGATGTCTGTCCAAACTACACTAGGGGAATATTTCCCTTCGTGAGCTAACACAGCCAATGCAGAGATCACTCAGAGATCAAACATGGGAATAGAAATATCAAAACACTGCAGTCTGTCCTCTCACTGGCTCCATTACCCTGTCACTAGCTGAACACTCTCAATGTGGGATTATATAAAAACACACATTTTCTGTGTACACAACTAGAAGTGAGATTCATATGGCTATACGTGTAAATGTAAATATACGTGCACGCGCACACACACACCATTACACTTCAATTTGATCTCATGGTAAATTTGTGTTTCCACCAAACGTTCTCCCCTATAGATGAGCGTCAGGCTCTCCACTCCATAATGAAGGACCTAGTGGCCCTCCAGATGACGAGGCGCCAGCCTGGGCCCCCTTATGACATGGGGAAACCCAAGACTCTGCCCAACCCTGCCCCTGCTAAGAGACAGGTAAACCATCTACCACCCCACTCAGTCAACAACACACACTCTCCTCAGACAGGCATGTCATCATCATCTCCACATGACATATTGTTTCCCTTCATGACCCCATCATGACCCTGTAACCTCCCATGAACCCTCTTGACGGGGCTTCTTCTTTACTCCCTCAGGACGATGTCAGAATAAAGTTTGAGTTCAGTGGAGAGAGGAGGTGAGTGGGTTTTATTGTTTTTGGATGTGTCTTTGTGCATGTGTCTGTCTTTGTGTGTGTGTGTGTGTGTGTGTGTGTGTGTGTGTGTGTGTGTGTGTGTGTGTGTGTGTGTGTGTGTGTGTGTGTGTGTGTGTGTGTGTGTGTGTGTGTGTGTGTGTGTGTGTGTGTGTGTGTGTGTGTGTGTGTGTGTGTGTGTGTGCTTGTTTTAATCACGTCTTTGTCTATGAGAAGAGCATGGTCAGCTCAGCTCAAATGCACTCCAGATCTCCAGTCAGAATGGTATGTGAAGCGGAGAATGGAAAGGGAAAGGACTGTGGTTTATCTGTGGCAGCCAGCAGAAACCACAGCTATGTTAGGTGTGCTTAGAGGAATCTGCACAAACTGGAATATGTTTGTAAAAGTGTGTGTGCACGCTTGTGTTGCAGATCTAAAGAGGATATAGTTTCTAGACCGAAACACTTTTTATCCTTCTGTCTGTTTGTCTGTCCATCTTACCCACTGTTTGTCTGTCCATCTTACCCACTGTTTGTCTGTCCATCTTACCCACTGTTTGTCTGTCCATCTTACCCACTGTTTGTCTGTCCATCTTACCCACTGTTTGTCTGTCCATCTTACCCACTGTTTGTCTGTCCATCTTACCCACTGTTTTTCTGTCCATCTTACCCACTGTTTGTCTGTCCATCTTACCCACTGTTTGTCTGTCCATCTTACCCACTGTTTGTCTGTCCATCTTACCCACTGTTTGTCTGTCCATCTTACCCACTGTTTGTCTGTCCATCTTACCCACTGTTTGTCTGTCCATCTTACCCACTGTTTGTCTGTCCATCTTACCCACTGTTTGTCTGTCCATCTTACCCACTGTTTGTCTGTCCATCTTACCCACTGTTTGTCTGTCCATCTTACCCACTGTTTGTCTGTCCATCTTACCCACTGTTTGTCTGTCCATCTTACCCACTGTTTGTCTACGTGTTTTTATTTGTGTAGGATACTGATGTTTGGAAGACCTGTGCAGTTTGAAGAAATCCAGCAGAAGGTCAAGACTGTCTTTGGCCAACAGCTAGACTTGCACTATATGAACAATGAGGTACAGCTAACACTCTCTCAGACAAACACCAACACAATGCATACACACACAAACACTGACCCTCACAGCAATCCACTTGATGTAGGTAACTTTACGGCCAGTCTCCTGGACATTTAGTCCTAAGTAATAAGATGCATGTTTAATGGAGATCCTCCCTTAGTGTTTCTGTGTTTTGGTTGAGTCATGTCTGTGTGCTGTGTGTCCAGCTGTCCATCCCTCTGCGTGGTCAGGACGACCTGGACAAGGCCATTGACCTGCTGGACCGCAGCTCCAAGATTAAGAGCATCAAGATCTTGCTGCTGACGCAGGAGCAGTGCAATGTACTACTACTACTACTACTACACGCACGCACGCACGCACACACATAAATGCACAGACATACAGAAGTAAACACACACATTAATCAATAAGATGTTATTAAAATCATATGTAATGGGGTAGTGTGTACAGTCTATATGTGGACACTGACCACACCCTTCTCATCCCACCCCTAGGCGTCCCCCTCTCCCTCTCCCTCTTCCCACCACACTGTGAGTAAGCAGGTGAGGATCAAAGCCTCCCAGTCCACGGGTGATGTCAGCACGGTGTACCAGCCCTCCGAGCCCAGGGGGCGCCACCTCTCCACCAGTGAGTATGAACAAGCAGATTCAACTCATAGCTGCTTCCTCTATTCTTCTGCCTTTGCTTTCAACAACCTCTTTTTCCATTTCTCTCGCTATAACTTTTTTTTTACAATAGAAAGGGTAGTGGTATCTCTCAATATGGAGAGACAGTAATGTTGTATATTGTCTGGTTTGGTGTTTGTCATGTCCTGCTCTCTTAACTCATTTATTTTGCTAGCTTTCTCTTTGTCTCTCTCTCTATCCCCCCACTCTCTCTCTATCCCCCCACTCTCTCTCTATCCCCCCACTCTCTCTCTATCCCCCCACTCTCTCTCTATCCCCCACTCTCTCTCTATCCCCCCACTCTCTCTCTATCCCCCCACTCTCTCTCTATCCCCCCACTCTCTCTCTATCCCCCCACTCTCTCTCTATCCCCCACTCTCTCTCTATCCCCCACTCTCTCTCTATCCCCCCACTCTCTCTCTATCCCCCACTCTCTCTCTACCCCCTACTCTCTCTCTATCCCCCACTCTCTCTCTATCCCCCCACTCTCTCTCTATCCCCCACTCTCTCTCTATCCCCCACTCTCTCTCTATCCCCCCACTCTCTCTCTATCCCCCACTCTCTCTCTATCCCCCCACTCTCTCTCTACCCCCTACTCTCTCTCTACCCCCCACTCTCTCTCTATCCCCCACTCTCTCTCTATCCCCCCACTCTCTCTCTATCCCCCACTCTCTCTCTATCCCCCCACTCTCTCTCTATCCCCCCACTCTCTCTCTATCCCCCCACTCTCTCTCTATCCCCCCACTCTCTCTCTATCCCCCCACTCTCTCTCTATCCCCCCACTCTCTCTCTATCCCCCCACTCTCTCTATCCCCCCACTCTCTCTCTACCCCCTACTCTCTCTCTATCCCCCCACTCTCTCTCTATCCCCCACTCTCTCTCTATCCCCCCACTCTCTCTCTATCCCCCCACTCTCTCTCTATCCCCCACTCTCTCTCTATCCCCCCACTCTCTCTCTATCCCCCACTCTCTCTCTATCCCCCCACTCTCTCTCTATCCCCCCACTCTCTCTCTACCCCCTACTCTCTCTCTATCCCCCACTCTCTCTCTATCCCCCCACTCTCTCTCTATCCCCCCACTCTCTCTCTACCCCCTACTCTCTCTCTATCCCCCACTCTCTCTCTATCCCCCCACTCTCTCTCTATCCCCCCACTCTCTCTCTATCCCCCCACTCTCTCTCTATCCCCCACTCTCTCTCTATCCCCCCACTCTCTCTCTATCCCCCACTCTCTCTCTACCCCCCTACTCTCTCTAGCTGCTGTTATTTCTCTGGCTTCCCCTCTTAGCAGTAGGTCCTCTTCCTGTCAACCATCACTGGCTGCTCTACAATGGCCTGCTGGCCACAAGCCAATCAGATTTAGAGACACTATTAGCATGGCGGGTCAATGTCCTGGTTTTAGAAACACTGGCTGTTTTGGGAGAGGGTTAAAATTAGTGCTGCGTGAGGGAAACTGTACAAATCCTAAATTCTCTGCAGATCCACCACCTAAGGCAGAGTTACATTTCAAACAATCACATTAATCATTTAGATATTTTCCCCCCTCATTTCATTCTTTGGTTAGAGAGAGAGAGAGAGAGATCATATCTGTTATCAGTGTTAGGGCCGTATCTTCTTTTCTCCCACATAATCCATTGTTTCACTTTTTTTTTGTGTATCTATTTTTTCATTTAGCAGATGCTCTTATCCAAAGCAATCAGGATTAAATTCCTTGCTCAAGGGCACATTGACAGATTTTTCACCTAGTCTGCTCAGGGGTTCGAACCCACGACCTTTCGTTTACTGGCCCAAACACTTTTAACCACTAGGCTACCTGTCATTGATCTTGGTACACCAGAATCCCATTATCTCATGTATCTCATGTATTGATTTCCATTGGTTTAGAACAGTGTCATATGGCCAAGTCACAGTCCTATTTCTTATCCTCCTCCTCTCTCCCGTCCCAGGCTCTCAGAACACAGGCCGTAGCTCCCCCCCTCCTGGCTATGTCCCTGAGCGGCAGCAGAGGATCGCCCGCCAGGGCTCCTACACCAGCATCAACAGTGAGGGAGAGTTCATCCCAGAGAGTGACCAGTGTGTGAGTCGTTGCATTGTACACGAACACACACACACACACACACACACACACACACACACACACACACACACACACACACACACACACACACACACACACACACACACACACACACACACACACACACACACACACACACACACACTCTGTTATGCAGGTGAATGAGGACCCAAAAGCGACTTGGCGAAAACAGAGTCTTTATTCCAGTAAAGGAAATATGCAATACTCCTAGACAAATCGGAGCGGTAAACAAAGCATAAAAAACTAATTCCACTCGTGGTGACGAGGACAGACTGGAGACTCGACCATAAACTGTAGGTTGCCTCGGGAAGGCACCGACCGTAGCAGACTCAGACACCTGCTCTCACGCAGCATCTGAGGGAGACACGACACGACAGGGCGAGACAAAGACACAGCACGGTGAACAATATACAAGGATCCGACAGGACAGAAACGGAAGACAAGGGGAGAAATAGGGACTCTAATCAGAGGGCAAGATACGGAACAGGTGTGAAAAGATTAGATGATTGATTAGGGGAATAGGAACAGCTGGGAGCGGGAACGGAACGATAGAGAGAAGAGAGAGAGGGAGGGAGAGAGAAAAAAGGGAACGAACCTAAAAAGACCAGCAGGGGGAAAACGAACAGAAGGGAAAGCAAAATGACAAGACAATATAAGACAAAACATGACACACACACACACACACACACACACACACACACACACACACACACACACACACACACACACACACACACACACACACACACACACACACACACACACACACACACACACACACACACACACACACACACACTGTAGGGCTAATACTGTGTCTCCTCTCCCTAGGTGCTGGACCCCTGGAGCAGTGCAGAGAACTCTGTCTCAGGAAGCTGCCAGTCGCTGGACAGTAGCTCAGACAGGTGAGTGCAGGACTCTACCCCACATTCTACCCCGGGGTGAAAGTAAGCCAGTACGGTCTGGCACGGCGTCCCGGCAAAATAAGTAGTGGGGGTACTCCGTACTGGTAAAACATGAGCCTATCACTATTAACACAAAATGGCAAGAAAACTATAGGCTATTATGGCCTTATTTAACATGACCTAATGTCAGCTACATGAAAAATGAGTGAATTGACTTTAAACCGGGTGGGATACGCCTCAAATTGTGTTGTGGTTCGAGGAGAACACTTACATGCCTTGGAGATGAGAGGCCGAGAACGAAACACGGTGGACAAGGTGGAGATGAGAGGCCAAGTCCGAGGCGCCCGACCAACAGTGGGTGCATCAATTCAGGCTACAAGTTTAGGCCTAATGACAATGTCATTAGAATACATGTGGGTGTTTTGTAACAGATGTCTCTTTCCATTCATCAGTGCACTGTTGGGATTTGGATGCTGCAATTATTTTGTGAGTGGACGAACGTGTACTGTTAGTCTACAGGACCGCTTTTTTGAAGTGATTATTTGTTTGACAATCAGATGAAAACATGACTGGTTGTGTTTATACCACATTAAAAGGAATAGGCTAGGGGAAGCTTTCACTGAAGTAAATTGAATTAAATTGCCAAAATTATATAGCTCCTGTCTATACAGAAAGAAAGAAATTCATAAAAATAGGCTACTACACCAGAAAGCACGATTTGGCCACAGAGGATCATTAGCTTCTTTGTGTTTTGTATAGCCTACAGTTGGAAGGGCCCGCAATTTGGGCACAGAGGATCATTAGCTTCTTTGTGTTTTGTATAGCCTACAGTTGGAAGGGCCCGCAATTTGGGCACAGAGGATCATTAGCTTCTTTGTGTTTTGTATAGCCTACAGTTGGAAGGGCCCGCAATTTGGGCACAGAGGATCATTAGCTTCTTTTTGTTTTGTATAGCCTACAGTTGGAAGGGCCCGCAATTTGGGCACAGAGGATCATTAGCTTCTTTTTGTTTTGTATAGCCTACAGTTGGAAGGGCCCGCAATTTGGGCACAGAGGATCATTAGCTTCTTTGTGTTTTGTATAGCCTACAGTTGGAAGGGCCCGCAATTTGGGCAGCATGTGGCAAATGACACATTTGAGTTGCAACTGTCAGTGAAAAGCAGAGAGACCCAGGCAGACGATCTAAAAAAATGTAATTGTTGAAAAAGAAATGACTATATCTGTGAAGAGATTGAGCAACCAGTAGGCTATCTTTTTTTAACTAGGCAGGTCAGTTAAGAACCAGTTCTTATTTACAAATACAGCCTAGGGACAGTGGGTTAACTGCCTTGTTCAGGGGCTGAACAACAGATTATTACTTTGTCAGCTCGGGGATTCGATCCACCAATCTTTCAGTTACTGGCCCAACGCTGTAACCACTCGGCTACCTACCGCTCTTATTGGTACCAGTGGAGAACATCGTCCATATCCCTGGTCAGTCTGCATATTCACTTTATCATTGGGTCAGTGCCACTTTTGTTTGTTTTTGGACAATCATTTCCTCCTCCAGGTTAGATGTACTATATTGTATTTTATGTTTCCCCTTTTCGTAGGCCCATTATATGGATCAGACAACGCTGTTTTAATTGATCAGGTTGTCAGTTTCAGCAGAGTAGACTACCCTGTCATTTTTGTTGTATAAAAATATTATTCTGCTAATGTCACCAGTCATAAAAAGTGTAGTAGAATTGCATGAAAGGCCAACATTTTCCTGTGCTTGGAAAGGAGGAGAAGTGTATCTGATATAGCCTAGAGTCTATTCTATCCATAACGCACTGCATTCAACTATTTTTTATGAACATTTATTTTTATATTATTAGCTTAAATTATGAGTATCCAATCTAATCATCACATTAGGAATAGTAGGCTATCTTTAATAAGTCTGCAAATGTGAGGATGGATGGAATGATTTATTATAAAGGTACATTTTTATGGTGTAAATTAGCTTCCCCAAACTTGAAACCCATGTGCTGCCTATGTTATTAAAGATGGTCCTCCCGAATGGTGCAGTGGTCTAAGGCACTGTATCGCAGAGCTTGAGGTGTCACTACAGTCCCGGGTTCGATCCCAGACTGTGTCACAGCCTGCAGTGACTAGGAGACCCATGAGGTGGCGCACAAATGGCCCTTTGTCGTCTGGGTTAGCGGAGGGTTTGGCATTCTAGTGACTCCTTGTGGCGGGTCGAGTGCCTTCAAGCTGACTTTGGGCCCCTGAAAGCTGACTTTGATCGCCAGCTGGACAGTGTTTCCTCTTTCGGGTTAAGCGAGCATTGTGTCAAGAAGCAGTGTGGTTTGGCAGGGTCTTGTTTCGACCTTTGCCTTTTCCGAGTTCGTAGGGGAGTTGCAGCGATGGGACAAGACTGTAACTACCAATTGGGGATAATTCTAAATTAAAAAACAGGTATAACATGTTAAAAGTGATATGTCAAATCTTTACTAGGCCCACAGAGATCATATTTGAAATTAATATGGATTCTATATGTAATTATATAATTACACCTAGAAAAAAAAAGTGTATGCGCGATACCGGTAAGAAATCTACTTTTACCCCTGATTCTACAATACTTGTACACAATACTTGACTTTGGTTATAAAGACATTGTATGTATTTTGAGGAAGTGACCATCAACTCTCACTCTCTCTTAATTTGTCCTTCCTCCCAGCCCCTCCCTGAGGAAGTCACGCATGCACCGAGCCAAGAGCTACCCTGATAACCGGCAGCAGGAGAACGTCTCTGGTGGGTGCCCAGGAGGAATCCTGATATCACTACATAAGATATAGATCCTCACTGTCACGGAAAACTGTAATTTATACAGTAATTTGAGCTATTATCAACAGTAAAAAACATTGGAGGTTTTACTGTAGCATACTGTAAATTATGGGGAAATTGCTGTATTTCGAATGGTACTGTAATTCCACCTCACGAATATAGTAACGTACTGTATCTTTAGAGCACCAAAAACCTTATGACCACTAGTGGGTGCATGGTATTGTTGTCTCGGGCTTATTACTATATTTTGAGGCGTGCCTTGTAAGAGGCTATATTTGTTGCACCCGTGAGTGAGAATTCTGTACCAATTTTACTCTTATGTGGTTAAAGTGGCCCATCAATAAAAAAATGTATTAGGGCAGATTGGAGTGGCAGCAAATGGTTGACATTTTGCCATGTCCTTTTGGTCTGTTTTGACCTGAAGTCACGGCCAGTTTGGAAGCCTTCGTTAAGGCCTCTAGAAGTGCAGGTGATATAAAGCACCAAATATCAATCAATGTGCTGTAATGTGTAAACACTGAGCAGCCAACCTGCGTGCACCAATCCCATGTAATTACAGTAAAATACAGTCATCCACATATTCATTAATTCATTCCGATTACGGTAGCATTTAGTTTTTTACAGTATAATACAGTCAGTTTTATGATATTTTACTTTGTGTCATTACACAGTACTTGCTTTGATACCATATTCATATTACATCAGGTGTACGGTAATATGAAATACAGAATTTTACTTGCATCCAAGCTTCCTGTAAGCTACTGTCAAATTCATGGTAACCCATTTACAGTGCTGGCAAGAGAGCTGCTCTCAAGCCCCTTAGCAACAGGCCTAAACCACAATGCAACTCGTAGCGACAATGCAACAATGTAGTCCCAAGCAACAGCACAGAGCAACAAGGCAGCTCTTAGCAGCAGAGCCTCACGTGGATGCTGTATGACTGAGCTGAGTCTGAATCCTGTTGTAGTCTAACCTTCACCCTCTCTCTCGTTCTCTTTACTCCTTCCTCCCTCTCAGACCGGGAGAACCATGTGTATGATAAGGTGGTGGGGAAAGGAGGGACATACCCCCGCAGGTACCATGTCTCCCTGCATCACAAGGACCATAGTGAAGGTAGGGGCACTGTTCACTGTTCCTCTCACCAAACCACTTTGTGCCATATTACTTTGTATTTGACCTTTTCCCTGACCCCTCTCTTGAACCATCTCCTCCTTCTCTTGGTCTCTTGGTTCTTCTCTCATCACTCCTTCACCCTCAACTCTCCTCTCATCCCCCCAGGTCGGAGAACGTTCCCTCGGATCCGTCGCCCCCAGGGTAACCTGTTCACCCTGGTGCCCTCACGGCGCTCCCTCAACGGCAGCGAGGAGAGTCTGGGCAGCTGGCAGCTAGTGGACAAGCAGGGCAGGCTCCGCCCACAGGAGCGCCCTGTCGCCCACAAGTGTGAGTCCCGACCCTGCCTCTTCATCTTATATTTACATATATTACACATATTTCACATATATTTGATAGTTATTAGAGATTTAATACTAATAAATCTATTTTTGTATCCTACACATTTTAAATAAGGGAGTTAGTTTGTATGATGAATGCAGTGTGTTTGAGAGTATGGTGTCATGTTTACTATATGGAGAGGATGATATGTATGGTGTATGCCCCTCCCTCCACAGCCCCCAGTGCTCCAATGACGTGGAGGCGGGGCAAGCTGCTGGGCCAGGGGGCGTTTGGGAGGGTTTACCTGTGTTACGATGTGGACACGGGACGGGAGCTGGCCGCCAAGCAGGTGGTGTTTGACCCGGACAGTCCTGACACCAGCAAGGTGAGACAGCAGGGGGTGCCGGAACAGTATGCTACTACACAGATTGTTTTCTGCTTTCATATCAAAGTCTACTGTTCACAACCAGGCTACTGTAATGTATTTATGCCAAGATGACTCAGACTCCCCAGCCTGAAGGAGAACTCTGTAGGACTTGAGTTCCCGTGTATTGTTAA
>NC_060198.1:41368330-41398220 GCF_021184085.1 Oncorhynchus gorbuscha | reverse complement strand
TTTATTATCATGTCTTGTCCCTGTGCTCCCATTCTATTAGTTTCCCTCTGCTGGTCTTATTTGGTTCTTTCCCTCCTTCTATCCCTCTCTCTCCCCCTCCCTCTCTCACTCTCTCGCTCTCTCTTCTCTCTACTCGTTCCGTTCCTGCTCCCAGCTGTTCCTATTCCCCTAATCATCATTTAGTCTTCCCACACCTGTTCCCGATCCCTTTCCCCTGATTAGAGTCCCTATTTATTCCTTTGTGTTCCGTTCCTGTCCCGTCGGTTCCTTGTTTAGTATTCACCATGCTGTGATTGCGTTTCGCCCTGTCCTGTCGTGTTTTTGCTGTGATTGTGTATCGCCCTGTCCTGTCGTGTTTTTTGCCTTCATCAGATGCTGCGTGTGAGCAGGTGTCTCTGTCAACTACGGCCTGCGCCTACCCGAGCGACCTGCAGTCTGTGGCCGCTTCTCCAGTTATTCCCCTCTACAGACTAGAGGATTTCTGTTTTTCCCTGTTTGGACTTAAATAAACTCTGTTTCTGTTAAGTCGCTTTTGGGTCCTCTTTCACCTGCATGACAGAAGGAACCGACCAAGGAATGGACCCAGCGACTTCAGACGCTCGTTACACTGCCGTCGAGATCCAAGGAGCCATGCTCGGCAGACACGAGCAGGAATTGTCTGCTGCTCGCCATGCCGTGGAGAACCTGGCCGCTCAGGTTTCCGACCTCTCTGGACAGTTCCAGAGTCTACGTCTCGTGCCACCTGTTACTTCCTGGCCTGCCGAGCCTCCAGAACCTAGGGTTAATAACCCACCTTGCTACTCCGGGCAGCCCACTGAGTGCCGCTCCTTTCTCACGCAGTGTGAGATTGTGTTCTCTCTCCAACCCAACACATACTCTAGAGAGAGAGC
The DNA here is from genome assembly GCF_021184085.1 of Oncorhynchus gorbuscha. Classification (NCBI taxonomy): domain Eukaryota; kingdom Metazoa; phylum Chordata; class Actinopteri; order Salmoniformes; family Salmonidae; genus Oncorhynchus; species Oncorhynchus gorbuscha. Next base: position 41,397,330 of record NC_060198.1, on the reverse strand, counting down.
TCGGGTTGCTTACGTCATTTCACTCCTTACTGGCCGGGCTCGAGAATGGGGCACAGCTATCTGGGAGGCAAGGGCTGATTGCTCTAACAAGTTCCAGAACTTTAAAGAGGAGATGATTCGGGTTTTTGACCGTTCAGTTTTTGGTAGGGAGGCTTCTAGGGCCCTGGCTTCCTTATGCCAAGGTGAACGGTCCATAACGGATTATTCTATTGAGTTTCGCACTCTTGCTGCCTCTAGTGAGTGGAACGAGCCGGCGCTGCTCGCTCGTTTTCTGGAGGGACTCCACGCAGTGGTTAAGGATGAGATTCTCTCCCGGGAGGTTCCTTCAGATGTGGACTCTTTGATTGCTCTCGCCATCCGCATAGAACGACGGGTAGATCTTCGTCACCGGGCTCGTGGAAGAGAGCTCGCATCAACGGTGTTTCCCTGCTCCGCATCGCAACCATCTCCCTCCTCTGGCTCAGAGTCTGAGCCCATGCAGCTGGGAGGGATTCGCATCTCGACTAAGGAGAGGGAACGGAGGATCACCAACCGCCTGTGCCTCTATTGCGGAGTTGCTGGACATTTTGTTAATTCATGTCCAGTAAAAGCCAGAGCTCATCTGTAAGCGGAGGGCTACAGGTGAGCGCAACTACTCAAGTCTCTCCATCAAAATCCTGTACTACTTTGTCGGTCCATCTACGCTGGACCGGTTCGGGTGCTACATGTAGTGCCTTGATAGACTCTGGGGCTGAGGGTTGTTTCATGGACGAAGCATGGGTTCGGAAACATGACATTCCTTTCAGAGAGTTAGATAAGCCTACGCCCATGTTCGCCTTAGATGGTAGTCATCTTCCCAGTATCAGATTTGAGACACTACCTTTAACCCTCACAGTATCTGGTAACCACAGTGAGACTATTTCTTTTTTGATTTTTCGTTCACCGTTTACACCTGTTGTTTTGGGTCATCCCTGGCTAGTATGTCATAATCCTTCTATTAATTGGTCTAGTAATTCTATCCTATCCTGGAACGTTTCTTGTCATGTGAAGTGTTTAATGTCTGCCATCCCTCCCGTTTCTTCTGTCCCTACTTCTCAGGAGGAACCTGGCGATTTGACAGGAGTGCCGGAGGAATATCATGATCTGCGCACGGTCTTCCAGTCGGTCCCGAGCCAACTCCCTTCCTCCTCACCGGTCGTATGGTGTAGTATTGATCTCCTTCCGGGGACCACTCCTCCTCGAGGTAGACTATACTTTCTCTGTCGGCTCGAACGTAAGGCTCTCGAGGATTATTTGTCTGTGTCTCTTGGCGCCGGTACCATAGTGCCTTCTTCTTCTCCCGGCCGGGCGGGGTTCTTTTTGTTAAGAGAAGGACGGTGCTGCGCCCCTCAGTGGTAAGATTTCGAGGGCTGAATGACATAGCGGTTGGAGTAAGTAGTTATCCGCTTCCCTTATGTCATCAGCCGAGGATTCTGCAGGAGCCAGGTGCTACTAAGTTGGACCTTACATGCGCTTACCATCTCGTGCATCAGAGAGGGGGCGAGTGGAAAACGGCGTTTAACACTCCGTTAGGGCATTTTGAGTACCCGGGTTCTGCCGGTCTCGCCAATGCGCCAGCTGTTTTTCAGGCATTAGTTAATGATGTTTCTGAGAGACATGCTGAACATTTTGTTTTTGTCTATCTTGACGATATCTGATTTTTTCTCCGTCATCGAGATTCATGTTCAGCACGTTCGCGTGTTCTACAGCGCCTTTTAAGAGAATTGTCTCTACGTAAAGGCTGAGAAGTGCTCTTTCATGTCTCCTCCGTTACTTTTCTCGGTTCCGTTATTTCGCTGAAGGCATTCAGATGGATTCCGCTAAAGTCCAAGCTGTCAGTGATTAGCCCGTTTGCAAAGGTCCCACGTGTCGAGTTGCAGCGCTTTTTAGGTTTCCATTTCTATCGGCGTTTCATTCGTAATTTCCGGTCAAGTTGCTGCCCCTCTCACAGCTCTTACTTCTGTCAAGACGTGTTTTAAGTGGTCGGTTCCGCCCAGGAGCTTTGATCTTCTAAAAGAACGTTTTTACGTCCGGCTCCTATCTCGTTACTCCTGGCGTCACTAGACAATTCATTGTCGAGGTTGGCCGCTTCAGAGGTAGGCGTGGGAGCCATTCTATCCCAGCGCTTCCAGTCTGGCGATAAGGTTTCATCCCTTGCTTATTTTCTCATCAGCTGTGCCATCTGGCAACTATGATGTGGGTAACATGAACTGCTCGCCATCCGGCTTAGCCCCTAGGCGGAGGCGCAGTGGTTGGAGGGCGACCGTTCCTTTTGTCGTTGGACAGAAGTCACTTAAGAACCTTGAGTACATCCGTTCTGCCAAACGACTTAATGCCCGTCAAGCTCGTTGAAGAAAGCATTGTTTTTCGCTGCGTTGAGTTTGTGATTTCTTACCGTCCGGGCCAAGAACACCAAGCCTGATCCTTATCCCGTCTGCTTAGTTCTTCTGTGGCTTCTACTGATCCCGAGGATTCTTCCTTATGGGCGTGTTGTCGGGTTAATCTGGGGAGTGAAAGACAGGTTAAGCAAGCACGCTCACTGCGTCGTCGCGCGCTTGTCCTAAATAACCTCCTTTTCGTTCCTGTTTCCACTCGTCTGGCTGTTCTTCAGTGGGCTCACTCTGCCAAGTTAGCTGGTCATCCGGGGTGTTGAGGCACTCTTGCGTCTATTCGCCCGCGCACGGTGGCGACTCAGGCGTGACCACGCGCCGTTTAGTGGCTGCTTGTTCGGACTGCGCGCAGACTAAGTCGGTCTCTCCTCCTGCCGGTGCGTCTCAGACCGCTCCCCATTCCTTCTCGACCATGGTCTCACATTGCCTTAGACTTCCATTACCGGTCTGCCTTTGTCTGCGGGGAAGACTGTGATTCTGGCCAGTTGTCAGTCCAGGGTTCTCTAAGGCGGCACATTTCATTCCCCTGCTAAACTTCCTTCCGCTAAGGAGGCGGCACAAATCATTGTGAGAATGTATTCAAATTCATGGCCTCCGTTAGGCGCCGTTTCAGACAGAGGCCCGCAATTCGTCAGTTTTGGAGGAGTTCTCGTTTGATTGGGTAAAGTACGTCAGTCTCTCTTCGGGTTTCATCCAGTCCCTAGCAGTCAAGCAGAGAGGGGCCAATCAGGCCGATTGATGCATGTACTACATAGCCTTTTCTTTCAAAAACCCTGCGTCTTGGGCGAACAGCTCCCCCTGGGCAGAATACGCTCACAATTCACTTCCTGTCTGCTACCGGGTTATCTCCCGTTTCAGAGTAGTCTGGGTTACCAGCCTCCTCTGTTCTCATCCCAGCTTGCCGAGTCCAGCGTTCCTCCGCTCAGCGTTTGTCCAACGTTGTGAGCGCACCTGGAGGAGGGTGAGATCTGCACTTTGCCGTTACAGGGCACAGACGGTGAGAGCCGCCAAGCTAAAGCGCAGGATTAAGAGTCCAAGGTATTGTTGCGGCCAGACCAGTGTGGCTTTCCACTCGCAACCTTCCTCTTGCAGGCAGCTTCTCGTAAGTTGACTCCGCGGTTCATTGGTCCGTTCCGTGTCTCCCAGGTCGTCAATCCTGTGGCTGTCGCGACTGCTTCTCCGCGACATCTTCAGTGTCAAATATCTTCCATGTCTCCTGTTGTTAAGCCCTTTCTTGCACCCCGTTCATCTTCCTCCCCCTCCCGTCCTTGTCGAGAGCGACTCCTATTTACAAGGTACATAAGATCATGGACATGCGTTCTCGGGGACGAGTCACAATACTTAGTGGATTGGGAGGGTTAGGTCCTGAGGAGAGGAGTTGGGTTCCGTCTCGGGGCGTGCTGGACCGTTCACTCATCGATGATTTCTCCGTTGCCGCCAGGATTCCTCCTCGAAAGTCGCCAGGAGGCGCCGGTGAGTGGGGGTACTGTCATGTTTGTCATTTATTATCATGTCTTGTCCCTGTGCTCCCCATTCTGTTAGTTTCCCTCTGCTGGTCTTATTTGGTTCTTTCCCTCCTTCTATCCCTCTCTCTCCCCCCTCCCTCTCTCACTCTCTCCGCTCTCTCTTCTCTCTATCGTTCCCGTTCCTGCTCCAGCTGTTCTATTCCCTAATCATTTTAGTCTTCCCACACCTGTTCCCGATCCTTTCCCCCTGATTAGAGTCCCTATTTATTCCTTTGTGTTTCAGTTCCTGTCCCGTCGGTTCCTTGTTTAGTATTCACCATGCTGTGATTGCGTTTAGCCCTGTCCTGTCGTGTTTTTGCTGTGATTGTGTATCGCCCTGTCCTGTCGTGTTTTTTGCCTTCATCAGATGCTGCAGGTGAGCAGGTGTCTCTGTCAACTCTGACCTCTGCGCTACCCAGCGACCTGCAGTCTGTGGCCGCTTCTCCAGTTATTCCCCTCTACAGACTAGAGGATTCTGTTTTTCCCTGTTTGGACTTAAATAAACTCTGTTTCTGTTAAGTCGCTTTTTGGAATCCTCTTTCACCTGCATGACACTTTACCTCTCTCCCCCTCACTCTGTATCTTTACCTCTCTCACTCGGTCTCTTTACCTCTCTCCCCTCACTCTGTATCTTTACCTCTCTCCCCCTCACTCTGTCTCTTTACCTCCCACTTCCCTCTGTATCTTTACCTCTCTCCCCTCACTCTGTCTCTCTACCTCTCTCACCTTCACTCGGTCTCTTTACCTCTCTCCGCCTCACTCGGTCTCTCCACCTCTCTCCCCCCTCACTCGGTCTCTTTACCTCTCTCCCCCTCACTCTGTATCTTTACCTCTCTCCCCCTCACTCTGTCTCTTTACCTCCCCACTTCCCTCTGTATCTTTACCTCTCTCCCCCTCACTCTGTATCTTTACCTCTCACTCGGTCTCTTTACCTCTCTCTGCCTCACTCTGTCTCTTTACCTCTCTCCCCCTCACTCTGTCTCTTTACCTCTCTCCGCCTCACTCGGTCTCTTTACCTCTCTCTGCCTCACTCTGTCTCTTTACCTCTCTCCCCCTCACTCTGTCTCTTTACCTCTCTCCGCCTCACTCGGTCTCTTTACCTCTCTCTGCCTCACTCTGTCTCTTTACCTCTCTCCCCCTCACTCTGTCTCTTTACCTCTCTCCCCCTCACTCTGTCTCTTTACCTCTCTCCGCCTCACTCTGTCTCTTTACCTCTCTCCCGCCTCACTCTATTTTTCCACTGATGAGCGTCCAGCTCATATCCCTTCTCTGTTCATAAGTGAGATGAGAGACACATGGAGCAGGTCAATGTCACCGCAGGTTTTTTGTCATCAAGTCAAAGCAGGACAGTTTTTGTGCAGGACAGAGCGGAGCAGAGAGCCAGCCCAGCTCTAATGGGTACCATAATTAAAAAAGCTTTTAGAACAGGGTGTGCCTCTGGGAGAGGAGGCAGGGTCCGGGGGTGGGGTGGGGGGGCACATGAGTGATCAGAGCAGGACAATTTCAGATTAATAACACAGACTCATCTATGGACAGGAAGGGAGGGGTTGAGGAGAGCTAGAGGATGGCTTCAGACTTGGTCTAAGTGGCTCGATCTGTTTTTACACAGATATTGGTGTGGGGTCATAGTGATGTCTCTAATGACCACCACTAGATGGAGTTTAAGACTCTGCACCATGAGAACACTGCAGCTGCTTCATTCCATACAGTATTCCATACAGTATCAATCCCATGACGTAATTATGATGTTGATTATAGGCCCAGGTCCATAGCCACAGGGCCCCCAATCAAACTCTTCGTGTTTGCATGTCCAGAAAACGTTTATTTTGCTTGCCAACCACTGTAAATATTGTGTGAAGAGCATAGACATGGTTTCTCAGCCTTTGAAGCTGCTTCCAGTCAATGATAACGGCACCACAGTCTAATGCAAACATGGTCAACATAAATATTTATCAGGACCAGAAGAGAAACGTTGTGTTAGTTAGTGTGGAAATAGATTTCTGAATGAGGTCCAGTATGCATGTATGAGGTTGGTAGCTATGACTACTGGACTGCAAGACTGTAGTGCATATACACACAGGTACATGAATGTATGATCATATTGGCACTGGACGGGGAATGTGCATTTGAATGAATCCAATTAAATTGTTTTGTGAACTGGATCAGAATGGTTTTACAATGATGTGATCTGTTTCATTGTAGTTTGAGATAGTGAGTGTCTCTGCGTTAGTGTGTGAAATTAGTGTGTCAGGTTAGACTTGGCCTTGTGGTTCTGATTAGTGGGTTATGAACTCTAAATCTCACAGGCTGGGAAAACATTTGAAAACAATTTGAATTTCCTCAGGTTGAAAGGAAACCATCTCTCTCTCTGTCTCTCTCTCTCTCCCTCTTCCCTTTCTCTCTCTCTCTCTCCCTCTCTCTCTCTAGGGTCACACTTGAGGTCATATGGCTAAACATGATTGAGTTGGTGTATACAGTATCCAATCGTCTCTCCAGTGGACCTCCACTATCACCATAGCCAAACATTACCCTCTGTTCAGCATGGGAACCCGAAGGTAAAGACTGACTGGGCGGCTGGTGTGAGGTCTGGATTTGGTGTGAGCTTAGGGTCAGAGACTATAGGTTACTCTATACTTCCTCTTCCTCTGTATCAGCTCCAGGTCGATGAAACTGACTCAACTCTATTTGACATATTGAGGTTTTGATGCATACTCCATGGGATGGATGAAGCAGTAGACCCCCTTCCTGGATCCAGAAACAGGAGAGGATTGTGCTACAGGGAGAGGTGTTCAATCCAGGCTCTCCTTTCCTCCGGCACGGGGTGTGGTGACCCCACTCCATGGCTGGTCCTCATGCAGGATCTGAGCAATTCCACTATTTGGGTTCCAGGGGAGCTATTTATTTGTGTGGTTTGACATGTTTCTGTGGTCTGGGGGGGTCAGAGCAGCACAGAAAACAGATATCACTGAAGTGTATTTATTTGTGTGGTTTGACATGTTTCTGTGGTCTGGGGGGGTCAGAGCAGCACAGAAAACAGATATCACTGAAGTGTATTTATTTGTGTGGTTTGACATGTTTCTGTGGTCTGGGGGGGTCAGAGCAGCACAGAAAACAGATATCACTGAAGTGTATTTATTTGTGTGGTTTGACATGTTTCTGTGGTCTGGGGGGGTCAGAGCAGCACGGAAAACCGATATCACTGAAGTGTATTTATTTGTGTGGTTTGACATGTTTCTGTGGTCTGGGGGGGTCAGAGCAGCACAGAAAACAGATATCACTGAAGTGTATTTATTTGTGTGGTTTGACATGTTTCTGTCGTCTGGGGGGGTCAGAGCAGCACGGAAAACCGATATCACTGAAGTGTATTTATTTGCACTGGAGGCAAGGCAACCACATAGAACAAGTTTAGGGAGAGGAGGTGGAAGTGAGAGAGAGGGTGAGAGAAAGAGAGGGGAGAGAGAGAGACAGACACAGTGATAATCAGAATCAGATAGGAAGGGGGAGGGAGCGAAAGAAGCAGATAGCAAGGTAGAGCGAGAGAAGCAGATAGGAAGTTAGAGACAGAGAGAGAGAGAGAAGCAGATGCGAAGGGAGAGGGAGGGTATGAGAGATAGTGAAAGTGTCTGAAAGGTATATTGTATCCTTAATGTTGCTCCTGTAAATAGATGTGATCCTCCTCCTCTAACTGATCTTGTCCCAGCATGCAGTGCTCCTGTGGTGGTGCTGATGGGAGTGATGGCCGATCTGTCCATCTGTCTGTCTATCAGCTATGACCCTCAGAGACAGGCTGGGTATTAGACCTGGTCCCAGACCAAAGGACAGGAAGGGCACCACTGACTCATGGGCCAGCACAATTGTAGGACAGTATCACTCTTAATCATCTGTCCAACTATCATTTTCTACACTCCTCCCATCTCTGTTCCTACTCCCTCTCTCTGTTTCCCCCCTCTCTGCCTCTCTGATAGTGCTAATGTTGTCCATGTGTATCCATCCACCAGTTATTTTAAACCTCAAACGTTTGCTCTTGTACAGTACTCAGACCAGACCTTTATAAACACAGCTAATCCAATACAATGAATACACACACTGAGGAGGAGAGTGGGGAACCGTGACTAGTGCTGGCACTGAACCGTTTCAACATTGCCCGCACTACAGATGTAGGATCTTCATTTGTGTCAGTTTGCTACAGCAGGAAAATAATCCTGCAGCAACAGGAAATGTGAATTATTATGTGGATTATAATTAATGGACATTTTTGTAGGGGTTGATACACTTTCCATTAGGGAAAATCAAGTCAGAAATTTCAATGTGGAAATTACAAACTTCAGAAACCTTTTTAAACCTAAAATACCCTACACGTTTTACATTTCCTGCATTGCAGGAAAGTTCTCCTGCAACGGGGTGATCAAATGAAGATCCTACATCTGAAGTATTTGAAAATAATGCATTAACAGACTGACAAAAAGCCCAGAGCACATTTCCTTATGAGAACGAGTTATTTCTCATTGGAGCAGTGGTCTGGCTTTAGTGTTCATACAGTATGAGAGGCATTAAACTGGTTTGAAGGATAAACCAGACCATGATGGTCGACCACATGAAGGTCCCAGTTATCCTGTCAGAGATGGCCTGAAGATGCCTCCCAGAGCTGGATTACCTGTAGATTATGTGCAGATTATAGGTGGATTACTGCACCGCACCACCAAAAAAACAGGATATGAAATAATATACTCACACACACCATACATACACTCATTCATTCCAGGAATAGTTTCCATTTATATACAGTCACTTTCTCTGTGTTTATGAAAATGTCTGTTTATTGGGAGAAAAGTGACTGTGAGGAGGAACAGAGCAGACTGACGTAGTCCCTCTCTCTGGTCCGTATGGTCTCTCTGAGCTGCTGTGTGTTCATACAGGCCTGTGGTGCTGCTGATTATACCAGGACAGCATGGTGACTGACTGGTACCAGGTAGGGATGGAGAGAGGAGGACGGTTGGATTGATGGGAGTTAGACTAGGTTGTGGCAGCGCTCTGTCTAATCTGGCTATGTGGAATGAGGATGGTGGATATTATTCCATTTTTTCTTGTCCTACAACAGAAACAAAATACATGACAAATAAGAGGGCGAGATGGAGGGTGTTAAGAAATAGGACCCGGCAGCCTACTGTTGAGACAGTCAGAGGTTCAGGTGCAAAAATATATGTTTTTTATTTACAGTGCAGGTGATGAAGAAGACTGGATCCAGAATGATGTACAGATGGTAAAAATGATAAATAGTTGACACAAATAATGAACTTGAAAAAACAATACACTTACCTGGCCAAGTTAAAAACACCCTAGAACTGAACGTTTCAAAAGCAAACTCCCACAGCTGAGTAATAGCAAAACCTCTAGCAACATGTTACTTCAAGAGCAGCTCTTCCCTAAACGAAGGGAGTGGGGATCCTTATAGGATCTGCCCTAACTTGGCATAAACCATTTGTTATGCAGGTGAATGAGGACCCAAAAGCGACTTGGCGAAAACAGAGTCTTTAATCCAGTAAAGGAAATATGCAATACTCCTAGACAAATCGGAGCGGTAAATAAAGCATAAAAAACAATTCCACTCGTAATGACGAGAACAGACTGGAGACTCGATCATAAACTGTAGGTTGCCTCGGGAAGGCACTTGACCGTAGCAGACTCAGACACCTGCTCACCACGCAGCATCTGAGGGAAACACGACGACAGGGCGATACAAAGACACAGCACGGTGAACAATATACAAGGATCCGACAGGACAGAAACGGAAAACAAGGGGAGAAATAGGGACTCTAATCAGGGGAAAAGATAGGGAACAGGTGTGGAAGACTAAATGATTGATTAGGGGAATAGGAACAGCTGGGAGCAGGAACGGAACGATAGAGAGAAGAGAGAGAGGGAGGGAGAGAAAAAAGGGAACGAACCTAAAAAGACCAGCAGGGGGAAAACGAACAGAAGGAAAAGCAAAATGACAAGACAATATAAGACAAAACATGACAGTACCCCCCACTCACCGAGCGCCTCCTGGCGCACTCGAGGAGGAATCCTGGCGGCAACGGAGGAAATCATCAATCAGTGAACGGTCCAGCACGTCCCGAGACGGAACCCAACTCCTCTCCTCAGGACCGTAACCCTCCCAATCCACTAAGTATTGGTGACCCCGTCCCGAGAACGCATGTCCATGATCCTACGTACCTTGTAAATAGGTGCGCTCTCGACAAGGACGGGAGGGGGAGGGAAGACGAACGGGGGTGCGAAGAAAGGGCTTGACACAGGAGACATGGAAGACAGGATGGACGCGACGAAGATGTCGCGGAAGAAGCAGTCGCACAGCGACAGGATTGACGACCTGGGAGACACGGAACGGACCAATGAACCGCGGAGTCAACTTACGAGAAGCTGTCGTAAGAGGAAGGTTGCGAGTGGAAAGCCACACTCTCTGGCCGCAACAATACTTTGGACTCTTAATCCTACGTTTATTGGCGGCTCTCACAGTCTGTGCCCTGTAACGGCAAAGTGCAGACCTCACCCTCCTCCAGGTGCACTCACAACGTTGGACAAACGCTTGAGCGGAGGGAACGCTGGACTCGGCAAGCTGGGATGAGAACAGAGGAGGCTGGTAACCCAGACTACTCTGAAACGGAGATAACCCGGTAGCAGACGAAGGAAGCGAGTTGTGAGCGTATTCTGCCCAGAGGAGCTGTTCTGCCCAAGACGCAGGGTTTCTGAAAGAATGGCTGCGTAGTATGCGACCAATCGTCTGATTGGCCCTCTCTGCTTGACCGTTAGACTGGGGATGAAACCCGGAAGAGAGACTGACGGACGCACCAATCAAACGACAGAACTCCCTCCAAAACTGTGACGTGAATTGCGGGCCTCTGTCTGAAACGGCGTCTAACGGGAGGCCATGAATTCTGAACACATTCTCGATGATGATTTGTGCCGTCTCCTTAGCGGAAGGAAGTTTAGCGAGGGGAATGAAATGTGCCGCCTTAGAGAACCTATCGACAACCGTAAGAATCACAGTCTTCCCCGCAGACAAAGGCAGACCGGTAATGAAGTCTAGGGCGATGTGAGACCATGGTCGAGAAGGAATGGGAAGCGGTCTGAGACGACCGGCAGGAGGAGAGTTACCTGACTTAGTCTGCGCGCAGTCCGAACAAGCAGCCACGAAACGGCGCGTGTCACGCTCCTGAGTCGGCCACCAAAAGCGCTGGCGAATAGAAGCAAGAGTGCCTCGAATGCCGGGATGACCAGCTAACTTGGCAGAGTGAGCCCACTGAAGAACAGCCAGACGAGTAGAAACAGGAACGAAAAGAAGGTTACTAGGACAAGCGCGCGGTGACGCAGTGTGCGTGAGTGCTTGCTTAACCTGTCTTTCAATTACCCAGACTGTCAACCCGACAACACGCCCATAAGGAAGAATCCCCTCGGGATCAGTAGAAGCCACAGAAGAACTAAAAAGACGGGATAAGGCATCAGGCTTGGTGTTCTTGCTACCCGGACGGTAAGAAATCACAAACTCGAAACGAGCGAAAAACAACGCCCAACGAGCTTGACGAGCATTAAGTCGTTTGGCAGAACGGATGTACTCAAGGTTCTTATGGTCTGTCCAAACGACAAAAGGAACGGTCGCCCCCTCCAACCACTGTCGCCATTCGCCTAGGGCTAAGCGGATGGCGAGCAGTTCGCGGTTACCCACATCATAGTTGCGTTCAGATGGCGACAGGCGATGAGAAAAATAAGCGCAAGGATGAACCTTATCGTCAGACTGGAAGCGCTGGGATAGAATGGCTCCCACGCCTACCTCTGAAGCGTCAACCTCGACAATGAATTGTCTAGTGACGTCAGGAGTAACGAGGATAGGAGCGGACGTAAAACGTTCTTTTAGAAGATCAAAAGCTCCCTGGGCGGAACCGGACCACTTAAAACACGTCTTGACAGAAGTAAGAGCTGTGAGAGGGGCAGCAACTTGACCGAAATTACGAATGAAACGCCGATAGAAATTAGCGAAACCTAGAAAGCGCTGCAACTCGACACGTGACCTTGGAACGGGCCACTCACTGACAGCTTGGACCTTAGCGGAATCCATCTGAATGCCTTCAGCGGAAATAACGGAACCGAGAAAAGTAACGGAGGAGACATGAAAAGAGCACTTCTCAGCCTTCACGTAGAGACAATTCTCTAAAAGGCGCTGGAGAACACGTCGAACGTGCTGAACATGAATCTCGAGTGACGGTGAAAAAATCAGGATATCGTCAAGGTAGACAAAAACAAAGATGTTCAGCATGTCTCTCAGAACATCATTAACTAATGCCTGAAAAACAGCTGGCGCATTGGCGAGACCAAACGGCAGAACCCGGTACTCAAAATGCCATAACGGAGTGTTAAACGCCGTTTTCCACTCGTCCCCCTCTCTGATGCGCACGAGATGGTAAGCGTTACGAAGGTCCAACTTAGTAAAGCACCTGGCTCCCTGCAGAATCTCGAAGGCTGATGACATAAGGGGAAGCGGATAACGATTCTTAACCGTTATGTCATTCAGCCCTCGATAATCCACGCAGGGGCGCAGAGTACCGTCCTTCTTCTTAACAAAAAGAACCCCGCCCCGGCCGGAGAGGAAGAAGGCACTATGGTACCGGCGTCAAGAGACACAGATAAATAATCCTCGAGAGCCTTACGTTCGGGAGCCGACAGAGAGTATAGTCTACCCCGAGGAGGAGTGGTCCCCGGAAGGAGATCAATACTACAATCATACGACCGGTGAGGAGGAAGGGAGTTGGCTCGGGACCGACTGAAGACCGTGCGCAGATCATGATATTCCTCCGGCACTCCTGTCAAATCGCCAGGTTCCTCCTGAGAAGTGGGGACAGAAGAAACGGGAGGGATGGCAGACATTAAATACTTCACATGACAAGAAACGTTCCAGGATAGGATAGAATTACTAGACCAATTAATAGAAGGATTATGACATACTAGCCAGGGATGACCCAAAACAACAGGTGTAAAAGGTGAACGAAAAATCAAAAAAGAAATAGTCTCACTGTGGTTACCAGATACTGTGAGGGTTAAAGGTAGTGTCTCAAATCTGATACTGGGAAGATGACTACCATCTAAGGCGAACATTTGCGTAGGCTTGTCTAACTGTCTGAAAGGAATGTCATGTTTCCGAGCCCATGCTTCGTCCATGAAACAACCCTCAGCCCCAGAGTCTATCAAGGCACTGCATGTAGCACCCGAACCGGTCCAGCGTAGATGGACCGACATAGTAGTACAGGATCTAGATGGAGAGACCTGAGTAGTAGCGCTCACCAGTAGCCCTCCGCTTACTGATGAGCTCTGGCTTTTACTGGACATGAATTGACAAAATGTCCAGCAAGTCCGCAATAGAGGCACAGGCGGTTGGTGATCCTCCGTTCCCTCTCCTTAGTCGAGATGCGAATACCTCCCAGCTGCATGGGCTCAGTCTCTGAGCCAGAGGAGGAGATGGTTGCGATGCGGAGCAGGGAAACACCGTTGACGCGAGCTCTCTTCCACGAGCTTGGTGACGAAGATCTACCCGTCGTTCTATGCGGATGGCGAGAGCAATCAAAGAGTCCACACTGGAAGGAACCTCCCGGGAGAGAATCTCATCTTTAACCACAGCGTGGAGTCCCTCCAGAAAACGAGCGAGCACCGCCGGCTCGTTCCAGTCACTAGAGGCAGCAAGAGTGCGAAACTCTATAGAGTAATCCGTTATGGATCGATCACCTTGGCATAGGGAAGCCAGGGCCCTAGAAGCCTCCCTACCAAAAACTGAACGGTCAAAAACCCGAATCATCTCCTCTTTAAAGTTCTGGTAATTGTTAGAACAATCAGCCCTTGCCTCCCAGATAGCTGTGCCCCACTCTCGAGCCCGACCAGTAAGGAGTGATATGACGTAAGCAACCCGAGCTCTCTCTCTAGAGTATGTGTTGGGTTGGAGAGAGAACACAATATCACACTGGGTGAGAAAAGAGCGGCACTCCGTGGGCTGCCCGGAGTAACAAGGTGGGTTATTAACCCTAGGTTCCGGAGGCTCGGCAGACCAGGAAGTAACAGGTGGCACGAGACGAAGACTCTGGAACTGTCCAGAGAGGTCGGAAACCTGAGCGGCCAGGTTCTCCACGGCATGACGAGCAGCAGACAATTCCTGCTCGTGTCTGCCGAGCATGGCTCCCTGGATCTCGACGGCAGTGTTACGAGCGTCTGTAGTCGCTGGGTCCATTCTTTGGTCGGATCCTTCTGTTATGCAGGTGAATGAGGACCCAAAAGCGACTTGGCGAAAACAGAGTCTTTAATCCAGTAAAGGAAATATGCAATACTCCTAGACAAATCGGAGCGGTAAATAAAGCATAAAAAACAATTCCACTCGTAATGACGAGAACAGACTGGAGACTCGATCATAAACTGTAGGTTGCCTCGGGAAGGCACTTGACCCTAGCAGACTCAGACACCTGCTCACCACGCAGCATCTGAGGGAAACACGACACGACAGGGCGATACAAAGACACAGCACGGTGAACAATATACAAGGATCCGACAGGACAGAAGCGGAAAACAAGGGGAGAAATAGGGACTCTAATCAGGGGAAAAGATAGGGAACAGGTGTGGAAGACTAAATGATTGATTAGGGGAATAGGAACAGCTGGGAGCAGGAACGGAACGATAGAGAGAAGAGAGAGAGAGAGGGAGAGAGAAAAAAGGGAACGAACCTAAAAAGACCAGCAGGGGGAAAACGAACAGAAGGAAAAGCAAAATGACAAGACAATATAAGACAAAACATGACACCATTCACCTTCAAACGGGTAGACTACATTTTTTTATGAACAGTGATAATACACTTTAACGGCAATACTTTTGGTCACTTAACATTACAATGGTCAATAGCTAACTCCTTCATGAAAAAAGGCATACTTTTCATAAACATTAAGTTTCTAAGAACTGTGAACCTCTTAAGGATCCGCCTCAATTTTAGCCTAAAATGACATACCCAAATCTAACTGCCTGTAGCTCAGGACCTGAAGCAAGGATATGCATATTCTTGATACCATTTGAAGGGAACGCTTTGAAGTTTGTGGAAATGTTAAATTAATGTAGGAGAATATAACACATTAGATCTGGTAAAAGATAATACAAAGAAAGAAACATGATTTTTTTGTGTGTCTTTTTGTACCATCATCTTTGAAATACAATAGAAAGGTCATAATGTATTATTCCAGTCAGGGCGCAATTTCGATTTTGGCCACTAGATGGCAGCAGTGTATGTGCAATGTTTTAGACTGATGCAATGAACCATTGTATTTCTGTTAAAAAGTTTGTATCAAGACTGCCCAAATGTGCCTAATTGGTTTATTAATAACTATTTAAGTTCAAAACTGTGCACTCTCCTCAAACAATAGCATTGTATTATTTCACTGTAATAGCTACTGTAAATTGGACAGTGCAGTTAGATTAACAAGAATTTAACATCGGAAACCGTTCTTTTGCAAGGGAGGGAAGCAAAGTGGCAGGGCAATTGTTGGGCGTTGCGAGCATGGGCGAGAAAGCGTGACCAAAGTTGGGAAAGCTGAATATTATGCAAACAATCTGCGACATTGTGGTGCTATTGACCAATCGAAGCTCACTACAGCTTCCAGACCCTACTGGATTGGCTGTTGATACCTAGCACTACCTAGTATGCTTGCTACTGTAGCATCCACATGAGGGCGAAGCTATCGTGGTGTAATGCTGGGAACGAGATCAGCTCGCGTTCATCTAGAAAGCCTGGACCTAGTACAGGCTAGTGATAACAAACAACAATACTGAACATTTTGTGAATAATGGTAACCAAATGCTACCGTTTTCTGTTCACAATATATATAAAGCACAATGTTTAATTTGACTAGCGATAGCATAGTTAATTTAGCAAGCAATGTTTGTACCAAAAATCAGGAGGCCTACATTTGTGTGGGTAGAAAGGGAGGTAAATGTCCCACTTCATGTGTCACATAGGCAGGGTTGTCCATGTAATCAGCTACGTTACCAGCAAAAATATTGTAATCAGATTACATATACTTTTGAAAACTAGATTACTTTTAAAATCAGAAAGGATGTTTGCGAGGAGGAAGAAAAGTTTGTTCCATCTGAGTGAGTCTAACCACAAATCAGAGACTACTATAATAACACACCAAAAATGTTTTATGGATCCTTTTTGTCTTCTTCTAATGCCTCTTAAGGGGAAAGTAAACCAGCCCAGCCATAACAGTGTTAACCTTATTTCCTAGTGAACACAGACCAGTACAAATAACAGAAAGTAATCAGATTACGTTACTGAGTTTGGGTAATCCAAAAATTACTTTACAGATTACAATTTTGTACAGGTAACTAGTAACTGCAACGGATTACATTGAGAAAATAATCTACCCAACCCTGCACATCGACACAAAGAGTGAGGTATAGAAACTGTTGAAGAGTGTAGTTGAGGCATTAGAAGGTCAAAGGGCCTTAGTTCAGACCTCAGCCCAAGTGATCATTCAGCTCTGATTGTATATGGATCAGATGTCCCTGATTACACCAGCCTTCTGTCAACACCCTCCAGAGATGACTCCCTCACACCCACTCTGTGACCCCCCCGCACCCAGACTCACCCATTTGGTCTCATCTCTTATGGGGTGACAGCCTAGGGGTATGAAGGAACTCTGGCTCTGAGGCCCACACTGACTGACAGGTCAGACTCACGCTGCCACTGCTTACAATAACCAACCAGAGGAGCTGGTGACACCATTAACCCAGTCAGCTAGTTGGCCAGGCAGCCACTGACTGATGAGCTGAGTGACTGACTGAGTAGGTGAGAGAACATGAGGGTGATGGAGGTTTATTTCCAGAGTGGAGCGAGCAGCTCCTTTTGTTTTACCCTGTTATAGTTGAGCAGATTCATCACTGTTTTAAATATTCCCTCAGAGAGGGAGAGGAGGGGGTCGGAGTCTCTCCACCTGGTCTTTGAACTCACCCCTGGACCTGTGGTCATGGAGGGCCAGGGAGGGCTAGAGCCTCTGCTCCACCAGCCTCTGTCCTGTCCAATGATGGATAGTGGTGGTGCTCTGCTTTGTAATGCAGTACCACGCAGCCTGATCCCGTCTCTACCTGGGAAGAGAGAAAGCTCCTGTTCCTCTGGCGCCAGCGGTTCTTTCCGTTGCGGTGCTGTAGTACTGTACATTAGTCCTGCTCTTTGATATCCACAGGCAAGGTGTAATGTGAACTGGTATTACTCACAAGACTTTCATTATTTCATGTTTAAACCTAGAATGAGGAATGGCTGTGAGTGTTGAGAGTTTCGTGACGAAGCCTGAAAGTCTGTCAGAACAGCAAGCAAACTAATCGAATCAGTGTTCTGACACGGCAAGTAATGTCTCCTCCAGCCGTTTATTTTCACACCCCCATGCAATGTGGGCCATTTTGAAACCTGTTTGTTTTTCCATCACTTCAAATGGACTTGACTGGACCATGTTAGCCTAATCACTGGCCATGTAGCTGACAGAATGAAAGAGAGAGAAAGAGAGAGAGAGAGAAAGACAGAGACAGAGAGAGAGAGAGAGAGAGAGAGAGAGAGAGAGAGAGAGAAAGAGAGAGAGAGAGAGAGAGAGAGAGAGAGAGAGAGAGAGAGAGAGAGAGAGAGAGAGAGAGAGAGAGAGAGAGAGAGAGAGAGAGAGAGATTGATCTGGGCATAAGGGAACCCGGGTGGCCTGAAAGGTGGGCGAGGAGAAAGATTAAGAACATGAGGACTCGGTGTTTACAGAGGGGGAGAGAGTTAATGTTGCCATAGTGAAGCACAGAGGCTAATTTGTCTGGTTAATGCTCTAATCTTGCTCTGGTGATAGTCTGGGATGTGTCTCCTCCTGCCTCCTGTAATGCCTTCCAGGCAGCTGTCAGAATGAGGGGGAATTATTTTTATTAATGTGTTTTTAAAGGCAGAGGAGGCTCTGCTAGAAAAGAGAGCAATATGAGTGAATGACGATCAGACACACACACACACACACACACACACACACACACACACACACACACACACACACACACACACACACACACACACACACACACACACACACACACACACACACACACACACACACACACACACACACACACACACACACACACACACACACACACACACACACACACACACACACACCTCTCTCTCTCTCTCTCTCTCTCTCTCTCTCTCTCTCTCTCTCTCTCTCTCTCTCTCTCTCTTGTCTTCCTTTTCTTCCTTCCCCCCCTCCGGTATCTCATGGATGCAGACACACACAAATGCAAATGTAGCAATAATGTGGCAAATTCCAGATGTCAACACTCGATCAGAAAAACTTCTCCTTAGTGGAAAAAGACATTGGATTAGTTGCATGTCATCCCATTGTTTAGGAAAAACACACAGCTTGTGTTATGATCGCCTGTTTCTATTTAAGGATAGTTGTGAACGCGCTCCAAGACCCAGCAGATCAAATGGCATACAAGCTGGCAGCTCCATTTGTATATATTCTACTTTCTGAAAAGGTACATCTGTGTATTTTTCCTTCCTGGTAATCCCTCATGTTATAAACCTATATTAGACAATGTTATAACTTCACACCTGCTGTTAAGCTATTCTAAGAGTTCCTGTCTTTGAACCTCATCTCAGGGTTGAGCTTGTTAAAGTACTGGTCTGTGGTCAGTTGGAAATAAGGTTAACACTGTTATGGCTGGGTTGGTTTATTGACAGGGCCAGAAAAAGAGCTGGAATAACTGTCAGGATTGTTGCTATATGCATGGTGTGTTATGGTGTCTGACTGTGAGGACGATCACACTTGTCTGACTGTGATGATTATGACACTTCTACTGAGTCTGTCAGTCTTTTGGACTAGTGTAATAGTGAAGGAACTGTGTTTCAGTCTGTGGTAAACCTAACTTTTCTCCCATGTGTACACTGAAATGATTAGAATATGTATCTCATTTACTCTGCGATCTCCCTCCTCCCCCTCCTTCCTTCACTCTGCTTTAACTCTTGCTCACAGGATGTGGTTTACTGCCAAACATATTCCAACAGCCCTCCCTGAATACAGACGAATCTATCCCAACAGTCTATACTTGTATCTCTCTCTCCCCCCTTCTTATTTTGTCGTAGTGAAATGCCATGATCTCCACATCCCTGTGTTTCCGTCTCTGTTGCTGTATGTCACTGTCTTCATCCTTTCCTCCATCTCGTTATTTGAATCTCTCCTTTTTTTCCAGGTTTCTCTCTTTTTTTTCTCCCTGCTCCCTCTCTTTAGATCCCCCTCTCTCTCCCTTCTCCTCCTCTCCTCTCTTTCTTCGTTCTCTCTATCTCTGACATTTATAAACATCCTGCTCATGGTACTCAGATGACAAAGACACAGCTGGTCTGGGTCTGGATTGGGGCCTGCTTTAGTTTTATTTATGCCCTTTTCTCCTCCCTCTCTCTCTCTCTCTTCTCCCTCTCTCTCTCCTGTCTCTCTCTCTTCCCTCTCTCTCTCTTCTCCTCCCCCTCTCTCTCTCTCCTGTCTCTCTCTCCTGTCTCTCTCTCTCTTTTCCTCGCCCCTCTTTCTCTTCTCCCTCTCTCTCTCATGTCTCTCTCTCCTCCCTCTCTCTCTCTTCTCCTCCCCCTCTCTCTCTCCTGTCTCTCTCTCCTATCTCTCTCCTCCCTCTCTCTCTCTTCCCCCTCTCTCTCTCTCTCCTGTCTTTCTCTCTCTTGCTTGCTCTCTTTCTTTCTCTCTCTCACACTCAATCTCTCTTTCCCTCTGCTGCCTCTATCCCCTCTCTCTCTCTGTTCATAGGCAGCAGAGAAGAGCAGCGTGAAGAGTGGTCAGTGATCCTAACATTGGAGCAGATGGTTGTGATCTTCAATTGGACACTGCTGTTCTGTTTCGTCCTCATAATTGATACTTGGTACCAATTGCCTCATTAATTATGCATAGAGGACTATGTAATGTATTGTGAGCGGCCGCCGAGAAGTAATCCCTCCAATCAAGTAAACGAGTTTAACAAAGGAAATACACTGTAGTTCTGCGACATTAACCGAGAGGGAATGGGGCTCCATCACTTCAAACATATAGCCAAGATATAGCCTGCTGACCATTAAGATATGGCAGCTATGCACTGTAGACTTTAGCCATACGTTACGTACACCATACCATATGCATCCTACACGGGGCATATGTACAAAGCCCTTTTCCATCTACATCTGTGGACTGTCACAAGAGCCAATCCTCCAGCCTGAATATGTGTGGATCATACAGGAAGGTGGAGGGTGGTTGTGTGGGCGGGTATGTAAACAGTTGTCACACCCGGTTTTAATTGATCTCCCACAACCCTCATTGCTGCTGCTGTGGAAGCTGGCACACAGGAATGCCAAACCACAGAGCATGGATACACTTGACTTGACTTCAGCTCACTACACTACAGTACACATGGCCTGGTTTGTACTGTATTGGTGGTCTAGTTGGGTGCTTTGGTCATTTGGCCAAGCTTGTGGTTGATTAGCAGGACCTGTCTGGGGTGTACTACTGTACACACAACATGCATGAAGCACACACTGTGTGATGGTCTGCCTAACTATATATATATGAGGGGCTGTCTGACTATATAATGACATGCAACACACCAACATCCAGCATCCAAGGCATTTCTACTGTGGTTGGTGAAGGGGAACAGAGAAGACTGGACACATACAAGGGTCCACTGCTGATCTGCTCAATGAACGTGGTTTAAGTTGATGGCCGCTTGATTGACTGCCATGTAGTCCAGTTGAGGGATGGTGTGTTGTTGGTTTCAGGGCACCGAGCTGCTTTCATAGGGCTTGGTAAGGAGGTAATGGTCTTGCTCCACTGCCTCCCAGTGTGTGGTGCTGCCGGAGTGTGACCTTTGTGTGTACGTGTGTGTGTGTACGTGTGTGTGTGTGTGTGTACGTGTGTGTGTGTACGTGTGTGTGTGTACGTGTGTGTGTGTGTGTGTGTGTGTGTACGTGTGTGTGTGTGTACATGTGTGTGTGTGCCATCCCTCACCTGTGGGTTTATTGCCCAGTATGGGGTCCAGTGTAGAGGAATGCAGAGCAGGAGCTTATGTGAGAAGCTACGTTAGCACCAAAGGTTAGCACCAAAGAGAAAACACTGGAAACTTCAAGCCTCATTAACATGAAGTATGTGAGTGTTATGTTGTTGGTTTGTGTGTGTGTGTGTGTGTGTGTGTGTGTGTGTGTGTGTGTGTGTGTGTGTGTGTGTGTGTGTGTGTGTGTGTGTGTGTGTGTGTGTGTGTGTGTGTGTGT
Source organism: Oncorhynchus gorbuscha (assembly GCF_021184085.1). NCBI lineage: Eukaryota > Metazoa > Chordata > Actinopteri > Salmoniformes > Salmonidae > Oncorhynchus > Oncorhynchus gorbuscha. The sequence continues at coordinate 41,376,079 of NC_060198.1, read as the reverse complement.
GTGTGTGTGTGTGTGTGTGTGTGTGTGTGTGTGTGTGTGTGTGTCGAGCCTCTTGTCTGGGTTGTAGACAGCATCATTATTGTTGGTGCCTGCTTTGATGTCCCAGATGATGTTTTATGTAATCTTAACACATGTATTTTCTTGCTGATACATAGAATTCTACTGAGAGGGAACAACAGGTCGTGTGTTTATTACACTATATGTGTTTTCTTAACAGCTGAATCAAAGTCCGAAGTCCTAATGACATGTGTGGTATGTATCAACTCATTTTGACAATATCACTTGGGTTGGTACAATAATTGAACATTGTCATAGTAACAACATGACTGACATACCTTTCCATCCATCCATCCATCCATCTCTCTTTATTGACATCAAATCAAATCAAATGTTATTTGTCACATACACATGGTTAGCAGATGTTAATGCGAGTGTAGCGAAATGCTTGTGCTTCTAGTTCCGACAATGCAGTAATAACCAACAAGTAATCTAACTAACAATTCTAAAACTACTACCTTATACACACAAGTGTAAAGGGATAAAGAATATGTACATAAAGATATATGAATGAGTGATGGCACAGAGCGGCATAGGCAAGATACAGTAGATGGTATCGAGTGCAGTATATACATATGAGATGAGTATGTAAACAACGTTGTATAGTTTAAAGTGGCTAGTGATACATGTATTACATAAAGATGCAGTAGATGATATAGAGTACAGTATATACGTATACATATGAGATAAATAATGTAGGGTATGTAAACATTATATTAAGTAGCATTGTTTAAAGTGGCTAGTGATATATTTTACATCAATTCCCATCAATTCCCATTATTAAAGTGGCTGGAGTTGAGTCAGTGTGTTGGCAGCAGCCACTCAATGTTAGTGGTGGCTATTTAACAGTCTGATGGCCTTGAGATAGAAGCTGTTTTTAGTCTCTCGGTCCCAACTTTGATGCACCTGTACTGACCTCGCCTTCTGGATGATAGCGGGGTGAACAGGCAGTGGCTCGGGTGGTTGTTGTCCTTGATGATCTTTATGGCCTTCCTGTGACATCGGGTGGTGTAGGTGTCGTAGTTTGCCCCCAGTGATGCGTTGTGCAGACCTCACTACCCTCTGGAGAGCCTTACGGTTGAGGGCGGAGCAGTTGCCGTACCAGGCGGTGATACAGCCCGCCAGGATGCTCTCGATTGTGCATCTGTAGAAGTTTGTGAGTGCTTTTGGTGACAAGCCAAATTTCTTCAGCCTCCTGAGGTTGAAGAGGCGCTGCTGCGCCTTCTTCACGATGCTGTCTGTGTGGGTGGACCAATTCAGTTTGTCTGTGATGTGTACGCCGAGGAACTTAAAACTTACTACCCTCTCCACTACTGTTCCATCGATGTGGATAGGGGGGTGTACCCTCTGCTGTTTCCTGAAGTCCACAATCATCTCCTTAGTTTTGTTGACGTTGAGTGTGAGGTTATTTTCCTGACACCACACTCCGAGGCCCTCACCTCCTCCCTGCAGGCCGTCTCGTTGTTGTTGGTAATCAAGCCTACCACTGTTGTGTCGTCCGCAAACTTGATGATTGAGTTGGAGCGTGCGTGGCCACGCAGTCGTGGGTGAACAGGGAGTACAAGAGAGGGCTCAGAACGCACCCTTGTGGGGCCCCAGTGTTGAGGATCAGCGGGGTGGAGATGTTGTTACCTACCCTCACCACCTGGGGCGGCCAATCAGGAAGTCCAGTACCCAGCTGCACAGGGGCGGGGTCGAGACCCAGGGTCTCGAGCTTGATGACGAGTTTGGAGGGTACAATGGTGTTAAATGCTGAGCTGTAGTCGATGAACAGCATTCTCACATAGGTATTCCTCTTGTCCAGATGGGTTAGGGCAGTGTGCAGTGTGGTTGAGATTGCATCGTCTGTGGACCTATTTGGGCGGGTAAGCAAATTGGAGTGGGTCTGATGGCAAGTTCATTATTACTTACATTGTCAAAGTATACATATATAAAAATAAAATAAAAATATTTGTATTTATATATAAATAAATGGTGGGACCAACAGCAATAATAATAGTAGTAGTGGACATGAGAGTACCATTAACAACAACTACAACAACAATATTAATCAGAGCAACAATACATTAACCTGTTGCGACGAGCAATCCCGTATCCGGGAGCGTAATTATAGCCTCAAGCTCATTACCATAATGCAACGTTAACTATTCATATATATTCAAATATATTGGCTCACAAGTTTAGCCTTTTGTTAACAACACTGTCATCTCAGATTTTCAAAAAATGCTTTTCAACCATAGCTACACAAGCATTTGTGTAAGAGTATTGATAGCTAGCATAGCATTAAGCCTAGCATTAAGCAGGCAACATTTTCACAAAACAAGAAAATCATTCAAATAAAATAATTTACCTTTGAAGAACTTCGGATGTTTTCAATGAGGAGACTCTCAGTTAGATAGCAATTTTTTTCTTTTTTTTTTCCAAAAATATTATTTGTGTAGGAGAAATCGCTCCATTTTGTTCATCACGATTGGCTGAGAAAACCCCGAAAATTCAGTCATTAAAACGCAAACTTTTTCCAAATTAACTCCATAATATCGACAGAAACATGGCAAACGTTGTTTAGAATCAATCCTCAAGGTGTTTTTCACATATCTATTCGATGATAAGTCACTCGTGGCAGTTTGGTTTCTCCTCTGTTCAAAATGGAAACATGCACGCACCTGGAGATTACGCAATAGTTTCGGCGGAGGACACAGAGCGGACACCTGGTAAATGTAGTCTCTTATGGTCAATTTTCCAATGATATGTCTACAAATACATCACAATACGTCACAATGCTGCAAACACCTTGGGGAAATTACAGAAAGTGTAGGCTCTGTCCTTGCGCATTCACAGCCATATAAGGAGACATTGGAACACAGCGCCTCAAAAATCTGGCTCACGTCCTGCATGAAATTTCATCTTGGTTTCGCCTGTAGCATTAGTTCTGTGGCACTCACAGACAATATATTTGCAGTTTTGGAAACGTCAGAGTGTTTTCTTTCCAAAGCTGTCAATTATATGCAGTCGAGCATCTTTTCGTGACAAAATATCTTGTTTAAAACGGGAACGTTTTTCATCCAAAAATGAAATACTGCCCCCAGAGGTTCAAGAGGTTAAAGCAATGGTAGTAGACCAGTGTCAACATGACTGAGAAGACACATGACATGGTATGAAAGATGAAATAAAACAAGATGGAAATATTATCGACATTACATTGCACTTTTCACTGGCTGTCCCTCAGGTTGTTGCAGGAGGACACATATTTGGCTGCCAAAACTGCACATTTTGGCATTTCACCCAATAAATATTTGATTCTTCATTCTTCATTTTTTCTTTGTTTTGAATGATAATTTTGGGAAATAAATATTCTCTTAGGTCTAAGTATTTGTCACAGTGTAATAGGAAATGCAGCTCTGTCTCTACCTCTCCCCTGGAGCAGAGTGAGCACAGCCTGTCCTCTCTGGGCAGCCAGGTTTGTCTGTGACGACCGGCCTCTGTAGCCAGACTGTGCTCACTGAGTCTGTACCTAGTCAGTGTTTTCCTCAGTTTTCTATCAGTCACAGTGGTCAGATAGTCTGCCACCATGTACTGTCTGTTTAGAGCCAAATAGCATTGAAGTTTACTTATATTTTGTTGTGGTGTCTTTCCAATAGGTGAGATATATATATATATATATATATATATATATATATATATATATATATATATATATATATATATATATATATATATATATTTTTTTTGTTGTTGTTTTTTTTGTGATAATTTGGTTGGGGCAGATTTTCTGAGTGCTCTCCTGAGGCTCTATAGGGTTGGTTTGGGTTGGTGAACTGAGCCTCAGAACCAGCTGGCTGAGTGGACTCTTCTCTGGTTTCATCTCTTGACATTGTAGAGCTGTGTGATGGAATGTTTTGGTGTCGCTTGTTTTTAGATGGTTGTGAAATTTGATGGCTCTTTTTTCTATTCGAATGAGGAGGGGGTATTGGCCCAATTCTGCTCTACATGCATTATTTGGAGTTTATATTTGCACTTGCAATACAGTCTTGCAAAACTCTGCATGTAGTATTTCAATTGGATGTTTGTCCCATTTGGTGAATTCATTATTAGAGAGTGGACCCCATTCTTCACTGCCATATAGTGCAATTGGTTCTATAACCGATTGGAAAATTTTGAGCCAGATTCTAATTGGAATTTCGATTTTAATGTTCCTTTTAATGGCATAGAATGCTCTTCTTGCTTTGTCTCTCAGCTAATTCACAGCCATGTGAAAGCTACTTGTGTTGCTGATATTTAGTCCTGTGAGTATTCATATGGCAGGCAAAAACCTGAGAAGAAATCCAAACAGGAAGTGGGAAATCTGAGGTTGGTCGATTTACAACCCAACCCCTATTGAATACACAGTGGGATATGGATAAAGTTGCACTTCCTAGGGCTTCCACTAGATGTAAACCGTCTTTAGAACCTTGAATTCTACTGTGTTGTGGAGCCGGATGGGAGCTCTTTGAGTCAGTGGTCTGGCAGAGAGCCAGGTCCTGGTCAAGCGCCTTTCAAATGATAGCGACCTGCGTTCCATTGCATCTCTACAGACAAAGGAATTCTCCGGTTGGAACGTTATTGAACTTTTATGATAACAACATCCTAAAGATTGATTCTATGCTTAGTTTGACAAGTTTCTTCGACCTGTAATATAACTTTTTGAAGTTTTCGTTCGTCGTTCGGCCGGACCTGCACGAGCGTTTGGATTTGTGTACTAAACGCGCTAACAAAAGTAGCTACTTGGACATAAATAATGGACATTATCGAACATATCAAACATTTATTGTGGTACTGAGATTCCTGGGAGTGCATTCTGATGAAGATCATCAAAGGTAAGGGAATATTTACAATGTGATTTGTGATATCTGTTGACATGGTGGATCATTTCCTTTTCTTTCTCAGAACCTTCTCAGATTATTGCATGGTTTGCTTTTTCCCTAAAGTTTTCTTAAAATCTGACACAGCGGTTGCATTAAGGAGAGATATATCTATATTTCCATGTCTAAGAATTGTATTTTCATCAACATTTATAATGAGCATTTCTGTAAAATGATGTGGCTCTCTACAATATCACCGGATGTTTTTGGAACTGGTGAACGTAACGCGCCAATGTATACTGAGATTGTTTTATATAAATATGCACTTTATCGAACAAAACATACATGTATTGTGTAACATGAAGTCCTATGAGTGTCATCTGATGAAGATCATCAAAGGTTAGTGATTCATTTTATCTCTATTTGTGCTTTTTGTGACTCCTCTCTTGGCTGGAAAAATAGCTGTTTTTTTCTGTGAGTTGGTGGTCACCTAACATAATCGTTTGTGGTGCTTTCGCTGTAAAGTCTATTTGAAATCAGACACTGTGGTGGGATGAACAACAAGATTTCCTTTAAAATGGTATAAAGTACATGTATGTTTGAGGAATTGTAACTTTCACTGGCTGTTGTCATATCGATCCCGTTAACGGGATTGCAGCCCTAAGACATTTTTAATGTCACTAATTTCGTTGGTGGGGGCTGGGCCAGTTGCTCCTCTCACAACCGGTGCGTAGCTCTGCCTGCTGGGCTGTGGCTCCTCCAAATGTGGGTCTGCGGTGAGGGGCAGGAGGGTGGGAAGCCTTGTCTGGGTGGCTCTGAAGCTGGGTTGGGGTGGTCTGTGGTGCGCTAGCTGTGGTGGGCATTGAGGTTGGTGGTGCCATGGTCGTGGCTGGGGGGTCCAGGGTGCTGGTCCGGGATGTTGTCTCGGTGAACTCGGCAGGGTGGAGATTGCTCCACTGTTCCTGGGTGGAGAGGTCGGCTGCGGTTTAAAGTGACGTCCTTGAGAGTCTTGGCAAGGTTGGGGACTGTCTCCCTGTTCAGGTGAACATGGTCATAGAGACAGTCCAGATTGAGGGTGGGATGGTGGGCCAGGTGTACATTGGGTCGCAGCATAGTCCCGGGAGAGGCTGGCGTTTATTCTTTGGATTATGGCAAGGTGGAAGTCCTTCCTCTGTAGAAGGGTTGACACCACGATTCTTGAGTTGGGGAAGATTGCGGAGGCCTTCTCAATCACTCCCCATAGGGAAGTCGCCACCCTCCCTTGCTGAGAACGCAGGTCGTTGCTTCTGGTGTGTATGATTATGTGGCTTGGCGACCCGAGATGGGCCTTATCAAGCAGCTTCATAGCAGGGGGGGTGTTGAAGCTGGGGTGTGGTTGGTCTGTGCCGGTGCCGCTGTCAGTGGGAGGCTGTTCTGTGGATTGGGGAGGAGGGGTGCAGCAGGCAGGGCTGGGGAAGCCTGGCTGGTTGAGCTGGGCTCCACTGCTGTGTGAGGGCAGGTCATAGAGTGGTGATCTAGCTGCTACTGCAGCCTGTCCTCTGTTCTCTTCCTCTCCTGCAGCTCCTCTCTTAGTGTGGTCAGATCGTTATTACTGTTCTGACTGTCTTTTTGGAGCTCTCTCACCTCCTTTGTTAGATCAGCCAGCTCTCTCTTGAGTCCGTCTCTCTCTTGCTGAACCTCTTTCAGCTGTGTTGCAAGTCTGCTGTCCTGCTCTGTCCACACCTTGGTTAGGAGCTCCTCTAAGGTGTGGTTGTCTGGTTGCTGTTTGCTCACGCTCCCTGAGCAGGACCACCTCCCCCTCCAGTTTGGTGAACTCCTCCCTCATGGCAGCCATGGTGGTGAGGAGGGCCTGAGCCTGCTCTGCTCCTGGGTCGCTCTCCTCCTGGGGCGTGTCCTCCACTATGGTGGGAAGAGAGGTGCTGGATGTGCCTTTTTGGGTGGGGATAGTAAGGGTGAGGGTGGTGCTGGTGGAGTTTGTCTTGTGGGAAGGCATGTCATTGGTGGTGTCCTCTCTCTCTGCTCTCTCCTTAATGGTCTGAAAGTCTGTTTCAAACAGCCTAATGTTACCTTGCACCATGACAGTCCTAGTCTTGTACAGGTTGATTATTATCATGGTGCTGTCAGGGTCATGTGTCTTTGATTTCCAGCTCCCACCAACTACAGATTCCCTCTTTCTTTATGGATGGGCAGTGAGAGCAGACTGCTGAGCGCCATGCATTTGGCTGGTCAGTGAGGAAGATGAGATTACTCACATCACCGTTTTTGTAGAGGTCTGTGGAAAAGGGTTTTAAAGCTTTCCTTGTTGTGTCATTCTTGTCCTCTGGAGGGTAGAGAATGGACTCAGCGCGGAGGGGGAGTAGGGACATGATGCCTGTGGGCTCTGCTGCTGCTGCTCTGTTCCGCTGTCCCGTTGCCATAGCCACCCGATGTGTTTGTCTGCTGCTGTTGCTAGCTAGTGCTAATTTAGTTCAAAAACCAGAAAAAAGAGTGACAAATCTTCACACAAAAAAACAGAAGATATGTTTAAAGGTAGTCCGTGCTCCATTTTGGTTTACACACTCAGTTTGGTCATTTGATGTAGTTGTATTAACTCCCCTTGTTGGTTTGTTCTAGCTCGTTTCTTCTGGCTAGCTTGTTAGTCTGCTGGCTAGGTCTTTCTTGTGTAGCTAGCTAGAGTCAAAACTTCTTAACTTTGGGCACAAAGTTACTTTTTTTTCTATTCTGAATTAATAGAGTTGTTGTTCATCACTTCTTGTCTGGAATTATTTTTAGATTAGAGTGTTTATCTCATTCTAAAAAACAAAAAATATGAATATATCATGAGCTCATGTTGAGCATGACTCTCTCCACTCTC